>NW_018111087.1:0-1179 GCF_000183805.2 Loa loa | reverse complement strand
CTCCCGATTTAACTTTATTCTAACCCCTGAGTCATTCACTTCTCATTCTGACATTTTATGCAAATTTTCATTCCCATTGGCAAACTTTTCTTCCCTTTAAATTCACATCTTATTGATGATAAACTTCTTGCAGAACAATCTCTGCTTATCCATTTTCCGCATATTCGCTTGCTAGCCATCATTTCATTTTGCTTATGCATTCACATTTGTCACATGCTCCATCTTATGTCTATTCGCAATCCTTTAGAATTCCATGCAAAACTGTTTTGCATTCAATTTTTAGCATAATTGAGTCTGAGATGTGTCATTCAAAGCTAACACTAGCAGATGATAATTTGCGCTTAGCATTAAAAGACTTAAATGGTTAACTTCTCCTGGGAAGCGTTGTTTGCCCTTCCCATCTACCGCAGGAAAAAGATTTGCCTACACCAATTACTCGGGCAACTGTTATGTTCGAACTTCACCACGAAACATTATTGTTGAAGAAGCTTCCTGTCCTAACATCATATGCAATTAGGGTACCAGTAAGTAAGTTTCTTCAGTCATTCTATGGTTTCTTATCAGTGAAAAAGAGTTAGCTTGGCCATTACATATTCTATCCTTAATCACTACTTATCAGAGTAAAAAGTTGAAAGCCAATCTTAATTGTTTACTGTCAGAGCTTTATAAAAGTTACTAATCACATTTGTTTCATTAAGATATGATAATCATCACAGACTTTAAAATTATTGATTAGTGTGTTTTTTCCTTACGAAATTTAGTTAGAACAAGTAATCAATACATCGATATGCTATACATTAAGCAGCTATCACATCTATTTATCACTGCAACACGGAATGATATCACTTATAGATTCGGTATCTGCATGGATTATCAGTGGCGATTATCGTTTCAGTCGAAACCACTATTATGAATACTGGTACAAACCTGAAATGCTCATGTATAAAACTCTTCACTAACAGTTGTATTTCTCCTTTCTTTAGACATATTAAAGTCTTAACTTACTTTCATGCTTTTCAAGTGGTCATTCTATGGGACTGACTAACACATATGAGGGATATGTTAGCTGTAGCCATTTACTTGAAGTAATCTTGCTATTCAAAATGCACATTTTCATAAATCATTCATTATAAAAAACACTTTTATGGCTTTTAGGCAAATAACAAAAAAGAAAGAAAA
>NW_018111086.1:0-1179 GCF_000183805.2 Loa loa | reverse complement strand
AAGTGACAAAATTTCATTCTATACTATAAAGGGGTGATAAATAAAGCGATAATAACAAACCTCAAGAGATTAAAGTGATAATAATAAACCCGTGTTCCAGAGGCTAGAGAGCTTACTACTATATCATAAAATCATCAACAAAGAAATATCGCACCATTGGATATTATTCCGATCAACTATCAACAGCTTAGCATGAACCAAATAGTGTCATCGCAAACTTTTTCGGCATGCCAATCAATGTCATATTCTTAGTGTCGATATATACAACAGACTATACTTTGATTGATGCACTGTATTACAATTCTGCTAAATCAGTTATTTTGTTTTAGAAAGATTTCTGTCTACTTTCTACAACAGTTTCTTTTACAGTTTTCTTCTTTTTGACAACATTAAGAATTTTTCAATAGCATTGAAATGACTTTCAGCGCATTGAAATTTGGGTAATTTATTTCAAAAGCAAGTTAACACATTATTTTTTAAATTTGAATTTCAAAAATTTCAGAGAAATGACAATTTTGGTTTCGGTGTCGTCAAATTAAATATTTAGAGAAATTAGTTGTTTTTCTACAATTTGTCAAAAAATAAAATTGCTGATAACCAAATATCGCCAAAATTAAACATTTATAGAAAACAGTTGTTTTCGTATAATTTATTAAACAGGATTGCTGATAACCAAATATCACAACAAAATAAAATAACTGGATGGTTGAAACTTGGATTTGTCGTTGTCATTTACACCATTTCTTTTCCACTAATCTTCTTTAATCCATTCTATTGTGATCCAAAAAAAAATCAGGTTACAGAATAAAAAAATACGTCTACAACTACACTCACTTGCTCCGCTGTCGAAGTATAAAAAACGCAGTCTTTGTGTTTTTAACCATTAATGATTCCACCATTTCTCTTTTCTATTTTTGAAGCAAATGTTCTTAGATATTGTAGGTATTCGCTAAAGTTTTGTGCAGCAAATCATAATCTTTCTTGACAAAGTTTTCTTGGTTATTCATCATGTAGAATTACAGTATTCAAGAATAAATTTACAGATATAGGTCGATAAATTAGTTGTAGACTGAATGCTGGTCAAACTGACAAAAACCACTGCGTATATCCGTCAGAGTTCGAGACATCGTCCTCAAGTTTATTTAAATTGCTATAGGATATGATGTGGGAGCGGTATTT
>NW_018111085.1:0-1179 GCF_000183805.2 Loa loa | reverse complement strand
TAATAATAATAATAATAATAATAATAATAATAATAATAATAATAATAATAATAATAATAATAATAATAATAATAATAATAATAATAATAATAATAATAATAATAATAATAATAATAATAATAATAATCATAAATGATTTAATAAGACTAGGTATGTAAACAAATCAGTAAGGTAAAAATACATACTCCAGCACGTGCTCGACTGGTTACAAACAAGTTCCAAAGTTGTTCGGCACGATTGATATTCTGAAAATAGAAATGAAAATAATAATGACAAAGAAAAAAGAAAGAATGCTGAAAGCAATAAATTGAACAAGAAAAAAAAGGACCGGATAGAATTTCCAAAGTATAAAATCCATTATTATTCTTTTCAAAAAGTGAAAAATTTTTTCACAAATAAAAAAACATAAAAACGAAATTTTCCTTTTTCTTTTTATTTAATTCATTAAAATCACTTTTTTTTGCTTAAGTTAAATCGTCTTTTTGCTTTTCATAATCTGTAAAATTATCCGATAGTAGAAAATGGATGCTTATAGGAATTTCAATTACGAGGAAAAAAATAAAAAAATTAATGGAATGTATGAAGGTTGAAAAGAAGATGACAGATGTGATGGCATCATATGTGACGACATCATATGTAGTTGACATTTTTTTTTTTAAACCATCAGCGTCGATCGAAAATAATCATTTATTTCATGATGTTAATGACAAAATTTATAACATGAATGAGAAAATTATCCCCTCATACATCCCTAACAGGTAATTCAAAAGAAAAAAAAGCAAATAAAAATTAATACTATACAGGTATGTTGTTGCATATTCAATAAATTCAGAATGAATTTGATATAGCAACAAATTTGCAAATTAATTTGAATTAATATATGTAATGATAAATTCGGTGATCAGTCTGAATTCAATTTTTTTTCCAATAAATTCGATTTAATCATAAACTTATTATTATACATTTGAAATCAAATTAATCATAAATTTATTATTGTATTGAATTTAAACCGTTCCAAAATTTTTTATCATAAATCTATATGATATGAATAGGATGAAAATATTAATTTAATTAATGATAAGATGGGGAAAATGATTTCAAAAAGAATTTACAAAAGTAATTTCGAAAGAAAATAAAATTTTAAATCAATATAATACATAATAATAATGAAAATAATAA
>NW_018111084.1:0-1179 GCF_000183805.2 Loa loa | reverse complement strand
GAGACTATTCATCTTACTGAAAAACTTTCAAAATATGTAAGCAAATTTAAGAAGCAAATATCACTTTCAATGGAATTACACTGATTATTTTCATACCAACTATTACTGGAGGAATACCGAAATTATATAAATGTTTAAATTATATAAATGCTCACTTTTGCTCTTTAATCGAGTTTTTTTTTTTTTTTTTTTAACTTGGGACATAAATCGTATTGAACATCGGTTTTTGAAACAGTAAGAATTACCAGAAAGAAAAATATTCCCGGTATCAAGCATTGAACTTACTGTCAAACAATCAACTTCTTTTGGACCACACACACACGAGGACTTACAACCAACCTCAAAACTAACCTTTAGGATAGATATGGAGTAAGAGGGAAAGATTTCATGATATTATTCAGCATATATAAATTAAAAACATTAATTACAAGTGACGAAGGAATACAGTTTTTTTTCCTCTGGTTAATATTGCTCAGTTTTGAAAGTTTGGAAAAATTGAAGCGAAATGAAATAAAGCTGCAAAAAACGTTGCAAGAGATTATTTTTCGCAATTCAATATGGCAACTGAAATGAAATAATTTAATATAAAGGATTAAACAGTGATTGCTATTGTTACATTACTATACGTGAACAAGGGCTATCGATAGACATGGGTAGCCACTCCCAACAAAATTAGCATTTATACATGATCTTCGATTAATATTAACGGAAGTGATTGGGTGGTATATAGTAAAATTTTATTCTAGGTTAACAGAAGATGAATTACGTTTCGAACATTTCTCGGCAAACACGAAGTCATCATATTGGAAGTATAGAATATATTTTTAAAAAAGTAAAAAATTGAGTTGATGGGCATTTTTTAATTACATATCTCATTATACTTTGTTAAGAATGCTAACTACCTTGAAACAGTCATGATATACCTTAAACTCTGAATCGAACATTTATATGTTACTAATTAAATGATATCAATTGGTTTCACCAAGAATCCAATCTTCTTTACCATCTGGGCAATGTACTATCTGCTCATCGATTTCTCTAAAATAAATTAGAAATGATAGAGTGATATTATCAAGTTCTGCTATTACTGAATGATCTGTAATGTAACATGAACATATTACGTCATAGTAAATTGGAATAAATCAAAACATACCAACAGAATACCAGTTGGAATTTTCT
>NW_018111083.1:0-1180 GCF_000183805.2 Loa loa | reverse complement strand
AGTAAATAAGCCAAATTGGAAGAAAAGAAGAAAATGCATTCGGCAATAAAAATGAATAAGTGAATAAAAAGTAAGTCAAACTATGAAAAAACATGCAATGTCAGTAATAACAACACAAAAATGAGAAAAGTGATTAAAAAAGATATCTAAAATTAAATAAAAAAGAAATGCACTGTCAGTCAGTAATAACAATAGAAAAATGGACGGAGTTAATAAGAAACATGCAAATAAGTAAATTAGGAGAAAAAGCATGCAATGTCAGTGATAAAAACGAGTGAAGTGAGTAAAAAAACATGCAAAATAAAATAAGTCAAATTAAAGTAAAGGCATGCAATGTGAGTAATAACAGAAAAGTAGAGTAAAAAAATAAATAAGAATAGAGTAAAAAAATAGAGTAAAGAGAAAAAAGAGAGTAAGAATAGAGTAAAAAGAATAGAGTAAAGAAATATCCAAAATAAAGTAAGCCAAATTAAGGAAAAAGCATGCAGTGTAATTAGTAATAATAAAAAAATGAGTAAAATGGGTAAAAAACGTGCAAAATTAAACAGATAGAAAGCATGCAATGTCAGTAATAATAACAGAAGAATGAGTAAAGTGAGTAAAAAAACATACAAATAAAATAAGTCAGATTAGAAGAAAAGCATACAATGTAAGTAATAAAAATGAGTAAAGTAGATAAAAGAGGCATGCAAAATAAAGTAAGTCGAATTCAGAAAAAAGCATGCAGTGTAAGTAATAACAACAAAAACAACAGAAAAGTGAGTAAAGCGAATAAGAAAAGCGTGCAAAATGAAGTAAGCCAAGTTAAGAAAAAAGCATGCAGTGTCATTAGTAACTATAAAAAAATGAGTAAAATGAATAAAAAACGTGCAAAATTAAATAGAGAGAAAAGCATGCAATATCAGTAATAACAACAGAAGAATGAGTAAAATGAATATAAAAAGCGTGTAAAATAAAGTAAGCCAAGCTAAGAAAAAAGCATGCCAATAATAACAATGGAAAAAATATCGATAATAACAATAGAAATGTCAATGCAGAAGTGATTGAGTAGAAAAATATGCAAAATAAAGTGAGTGGAATTATGAAAAAGCATGCAATGTCAGTAATAAAAATGAATAAGTGAATAAAAAAGTAAATCAAACTAAGAAAAAGCATGCAATGTCAGTAATAATAACAGAAA
>NW_018111082.1:0-1181 GCF_000183805.2 Loa loa | reverse complement strand
CTTACTAAAATAAAAAAATAATACGATAAGTAATTCATGGACGAATGTAAGTGTACAGGAATGAAAGAGAATTGGAATTAAAATAAGTTTCATAAAAAGAAAGAAATTATGAAAAACATAAAAGTAATATCAAATTTAAACACAGAATGGTACTACAAACTATATATAATTAAATGAATTAAAAATAAAGAAAACTAATCTTATCTATTTTGCTCATCGATGATCGGATCTATTGTGAATCATCTTGCTATAATAAATTAATATGAAACTTGACATTTAAATACGAAGATGTGGCAAAGGTCAAACTTGACATACAGAATTTTAGAATAGATGTAATTATCCACATGTTGTTGTTGTTGTTGTCAACAATGATCCACCCGGTGGTTGTTATCATCACTCATTTACTATTCCTTGAACATAGATCCAATTCCTGTTGTATTGTTGATGTCAACAAAGATCGATTCCTTTTGCTATTTCCAATAGAGTACCTGTAAGCAAGGGGAAAAAAAACCATTGCTCCAATTGAGTTTATATCAAGTAATATGATGACAAAAAAAAAAAACATTTTGAATATACGAAATGTGGCTAATATGAGATTGAAATTATTTGGAAGGATTTCAAAAATGAAACATAAACAATAATAGATAGAAATTGGACAGTTTTGTATGACAAAGTTATTTACAAATTGTCAAACTCAAAAATTGCAAAGGAATGAAATCATTTGTTGCAGTATTTTAAGTTATATACTTGGAATAGCTTCTTTTACTTATTATCGCCAATTTGAAATATCAATGTGCTTTATTTTCTAAAATGATATCATTGTCGTATAAATTGTCCAGCTTAGTAAGAAAATGGTACTGTAAGATTATTCAATAACAATAATGTGAGTCCAAGAAATATTCATATAAGTGAATTATATATGGAAATTTTCACTGAAATTCAGGTGTACAACAAACTTCGTTATATGCATTAACCTTACCAATTGCTATAATATGGACAGAAAAATATATCAGGAAAACTACGGAAAAAAATTGCCAGAAGGCTATGGAATTTACAGGCCCAGAAGCAGCTCATCATTACCTTGTATGTATTTTGATGTATTTTTGCACTTAATTTTTAGAAGTTATGTTAGAAAAAATCATGCGACACATCTTCATTTAAAAACTTCTGCCAAATAATGA
>NW_018111081.1:0-1181 GCF_000183805.2 Loa loa | reverse complement strand
AAATTCAGTTTTTCGGAATGGGTAACAAAGTTCCAGAAAAAAAGAAAAATACCATATGGAATGGATATTCATTCCTATTTAGTCAAAAATTTCGTATAAGATGATGCAAATTACGATTATTAATGGAAGCAAGTTTTCAGTTCACCAAAAACAGTCTCTGATTCATCTAACACCGAAAAAAGAGCATGTCGTATTTGTCAATCGGAAACCGGTGAACTTGTTCGGCCATGTGCTTGTACCGGAACAGTAAATTTTTAGCTCATTCAGTTTTCTTTTTCCCATATCTGTTGTGTACATTTAGTCCAATTAGATTCCATTTGGCTTAATAATTGTCGCATCAAATAATTTCCGGCGATCAATCCAACCAAAGATTAAAATTATCAGATTTGTTTTTATAATAATTTGTGCTATTAATGATAGTTCATTATCATTTTCAAATTCACAGATGGGAGATATTCATGAGCATTGTTTAAATGAATGGTTACTTCGTTCCAACAATAACGATCGATGTGAGATTTGTCAAGAAAAGTATTCGAAATCCGGAAATATTTTACAACCAATATGGAAATGGCAGAAACCACAGATTGAAATGACGGTTAGATCTTTGATCACCATTACCATTTTCGTCCTTAATATTTATAAATAAATTAAATTGAATTATTTTATAACTTACATCTTTTTAGACAAACATTATGAAGGATTGTTTTTCTCAAATTTAGCACAAATTTCATCTATAATTTAGTCAAGAAAAAAATTTTTGCTAACTTTTGGATTAAGAGAATAAAAACTATTGCATGCACTTTTCCTATTCGTCATGCAACAATAAATGAAAAAACTATCGAAAGTAATTAAATTGGAATATTTGCATGCTAATTTATTTTTTCTATACTATATAGACAATTTTTTTAAAGTGACTTTTAAAATTAAAAATTCAATCAACTGACTTTTAAAATGAGAAATTTATTTAATTAACTTTTGAAATACAAAAACCTTTTCAATGATAATTATCGTGAACTTGTTAAATAAAAACGATGTTATGTTTTGGCAAGAAAAGTCGTGGAAATCCTTATATCGAACGTTAATAATAATAATAATAATAATAATAATAATAATAATAATAATAATAATAATAATAATAATAATAATAATAATAATAATAATAATAATAATAATAATAATAA
>NW_018111080.1:0-1182 GCF_000183805.2 Loa loa | reverse complement strand
AATTGATAATTTTGTATGTCTGTTTTTGTTTAGGAAAACTAATTAGTTAATTAATAGTTTCAATTTAAATTATAATAGATGAAAAAGGTGAAAAGAGAAAATAGCACAGATATTACATTCTTTTTTTGATAGAATTTTGAAAATAATAACTGTTCTCATTGTCTTCTTCAATGATAAAAAATATCAATACTGTTCAAGTGATTCTCAATTTACAACAAATTTAAGAGGTTACGGTAATTGAGATTGGCTGAGGTGGAAAAGGTCAAGAAGGTCACATTTTAGCCAATCCATTATTCCATTTGTTTACCCTATGTTCATAATCACTCTTCTACCAATTATTTTGTTGTATGTATTTTAAGTCAAACAATCTTTGGAAATGTTATAGCTAATTAAAAGATTGTTTTTGAAATTATTAATTTAAAAAATAATAGAACTAAAAAATAAAATGGTAAATGCTATTTTGATGCTACCATAAATTACGTTCATTTCCTTTTCATCACAGTCATCTTTTCTTTTTTTTCCGCTTTGTTGATCTTTGAATTTTTTGAATTTGATGAAATTTATTAAAATACGATCGTAAATTTTAAAATTTGGAACACTGGTAAAAATGATGGAAGCAAACGTAAATTAACAATGCATTTTTTTTTTGAAAAAGATAGCAAGCACAATAATAATTAATATAATTATTTTTGTAAATATTATTCATATAATTTGATAAAATCTTAAGTAAACAAACAAATAATTTTACACAAATAAGCATATTAAACATGTTAATTACGAACTAGTTTATATTTTATTATCAAGAATAACTTCAGCTAATGCTTTTACTGATAACAAAAATAACTAATTAATGTTATTGTTGCAGTTGTTATTGTTGTTGTTGTTGGAGCTGTTGTTGTTGTTATTGTTGTTGTTGTTGTTGTTGCTGTTATTGTTGTTGTTGTTCATCTTCTTCTTCTTCTTATTCTCCCTGTTCTTCTTGCTATCTTTGCTGTTGTTGTTAAATTATTATTTTCATTATTCTTATCATTGTTATATCACCATTTATTTATGAAAAATAAAGAAAATAGGATTACATTATCATGAAAATATCACATGACTGGATAGTATTGGTAGAACCAAAATACGATAAAATACAATCATACAGAATAATAGTAGATGAAAACCAAATGAAAGTATTCA
>NW_018111079.1:0-1182 GCF_000183805.2 Loa loa | reverse complement strand
AATGAAACAAACTACAATTTTTTCTTACCTTGTACGGCGCTGTTTTTCAGCAGAAACCGTGTCGGAGACAGTATCAAAATTTGACGTGCCAATAAAAAAATTGCGAGAACGGGCGAAAATGTTCGAATAAATGTTTTCTTGTAACTGTATGTTTCACAAATAAATGGTAACAAAATCGCCACGTTTTTCAAACATTTACACACACGTAAATACGAATGGGTTTTTAGCCCGATTTTTACTTCCACTGCTACATTTTACCTAAGAATTCTCGAAAATTCGTTTTTGGCTTCACAGAATCAAGTGAAATAATAGAACATGAAAATATATGAACAATTTGCTTCATTTTCATTGTTTTATAATATTTGAAGTCTAGAAGACATCATAGTATTTGAAGAAGTCTAGAAGATTTTAGCATAAAAATTTTGAATTTTAGAGAATTCTGTTTTAAATTTTTATTTTTATGAATTGTAGTTTGTGCAGCAGTGCTCCCAGGTATGTATCCTGTTATACATTTCACGAGATCAAGAGAATTCTTAATATCAGTGCTTGACTGGTTTTTTTTTATTTAGTTCATTTGTTGCTTTTTCTCTGAAAATATTTGTATCTAGATAGCTTGTAAGTAATCAGTTGTTTATAAGTAATTAGTAATCATCTTGTAAATAATCAGTGCTTCTAATTAGTGGTTTTATTTTTTGCTCTATAGGCTTCATATAAGAGATTTATCACGGTTAGAATTTATGTTGCGAAAATTAACTATACAATTTGTTTGTAGAGCAAAATTTACATTAATCATTTAGGCGTATTTATATTGTTTGCATAAATCCAGATCCAAAAAATATATACGAAACGTAATGGCAGTTCGAGATTTTCACAAAAAAGAATACAGATTGTCGCAGAAACCTAAATTGGACAAAAGTTAAATTTAAATTTTATTGCTGCTAGAAAAAAATCAACTGCGAACTTCATTTCATGATTATCGTATGTGGACTTTTTATTTTTATCAAATTTCGTATAACGAAAAAAGTTGAAAATTGCCGTAGTTACTGTACTGCCGAAGAGGGACTGATGTCTTCGGAATATTTTGGAATTGGATAAGTCATTCCGATGAAATATTTATCCGTGTAGCTTTCCTCAAGCCTACTTATATGCGTTATATAGGTTATCTAGATACTTCTTTGTATA
>NW_018111078.1:0-1182 GCF_000183805.2 Loa loa | reverse complement strand
ATATCATTGAATCTTTATCTCTCATTAAAAGCTAGGAAAAAAATGATGCAAAGTGATAAATCATCGAGATCGAAAAACATTTCCAAAATTAACTGAGTGAATATATAGGCGAGAGGCAGAAAAAATAATTTCCTGTTTAAAAATTTTTTTTCATTCATAATTAATTCCTTGTTTGAAATTAACTGATAAGAGTTCAGATTGCCGGATATTTCTGCGGGAATAATTATATACTTGCATGCATAAATCATATCATTACTGTGCCCGTTTTCAAACTTATTTCGTATATTTCAAAGAACCTCGAAAAAGTTGGTTATCTCAAAATGCTTTTTTAATCTTATAACACCAATACAAAGTTATTTTATAACATTTTTTTAAAATTTCATTTAGTTTTCATCAAATTTCCTAAGAGTAGTCAAACGATTAGAAGAAAAGAAATATAACTATTTCCAAAAACGGATTAAGGTTTTACCAGTTCATAATATGATTAGTTAGTTAATATCTTTCGGAGCTTTCCATCAAACTTCTTTAAAGCTTTTTTTTTCTACAGATAAACACTTTTTTGGCTCTTTACTCTGCTTTGGATCATTTTATCACTCCTTTTTTCAGCCTTTTCTTTTTATTTCTTCCTATTCCTCCTCTCAAAAATGATTAAAAAAATAAATCAATATTTGCCATTCTTAAGCACACAAGCCTTCGCAGTTGCCTTCAGCCTTTAATTTTGCGGCAGTAATACTGTAAGTAACATAGTTTTCGCCAATTTCTCTTGACTGCAAACATTTCAAAAGTTTCGAAAATTATGCCAATTTTTCGACAATTTTAATTTTATTCGCTCAATTTAAAAGCTGTTAAAGTGGAAATTTTTGTTATTGGCAGATTATAACTGTTTCGTCATCGGTAACAAAACTGAAAATGTAAATAATTTCAAAAACTAAGCCTATAAATAGTCATATCAATAGTATTTACTTATACGTATATAAACAGTATTTACCAAGCAGTATTTCATTAATATATAAGTCTAAATATTTATTATATAAGTAGTATTTATTTGACAGCTTCTGAACTTCCGACTATTATATTGATAGTGCAAATATAAATGCATTTCGAATTTATTCATGGAAATTCTTGAAACTCTAACTTTTTTATCTGCATTCATCAATTCTTGAACCCAGTAAAACTGAAAAT
>NW_018111077.1:0-1182 GCF_000183805.2 Loa loa | reverse complement strand
GTGATAAGGTTTTTGCCATTTTTGATTAGTATATTATCGGTCTGATATATTGATTACTGTCAGATATCACTGTTAAAAATCATTAATCATGTTGTGCACTACTGAACATACATATCAATCATAATTGAATGGGAATTAGCACAAAAAATTAATAATCATTATTTCGAAATTTTAAAAACAGATTCATGCATAAGTGAACTGTAGTAATTACTGCATTTGTTCTAAGTAATGTCGTACATTTAAGAAATTTTACATATTTTGGGGGAAATGGAAAAAAGAATGAAATTAATAACATACTGTTGAAATTCTATTGGTCTAAAAAGTCCGTCACCAAACTAGTGAGGCGGAATTGGTAGTGGAAAAATATACGATGGACGAATAAAAAATTTGAACTAGTTTATGTTTAAATTTATTTGGCATAACTTACGAGAGTGAATATATATTTACGTAACCTACACCAATTAAATGAAATAATTAATTACTTTTTTGACAAAAAATCAGGAATGTTTCTTTTTTGTTGATGAAAAAATTTTTTGGACCTAAATAATTTTTTCCATAATTTCAACCCATATTAAAACCACAATTCTGACGAAAATGTGATATTTGCTGTTCAAAACAGTTCAGTAACAAAATGTGCATTTCCCTCTTAGTACTGAATTGCACAAAAAAAATTTTTGTGGTTTTTTTTGGATTTCCTTACATAGATTTCTATTTAGCAGAAGTCGTAATTAACAGTAGCAATTTATATGGTTTCTGGTATTAAACTTATCTAGCTTTTTTACGGTGCTATAGTGCAGATATTCATAAATTTTCGGCTGTATTTGAATTCAGTTTTTCTGCACCTCAAATTTTCCGTTTCTTGAAATACAGAAAAAGATTTACTAACGACTATAAAATTATTTATTGAACTGGCAGACTAGACTGTTTCAACGCATTATATTGTTTCACCGGATAGATGGTTCAAAATGATTTTACAGAAACTCGATGCATTTCAGTTTATTTTTGACCAACATTATATATAAATAAGCAAATACAAAATGTATGAGACTATTCATCTATTCAAATTTAAGAAGCAAACAATATTTTCAGTAGAATTACGCTGATTAATCTCATGTCAACTATTACTGTAGGAAGATCAATATTTAAATTATATGTTCACTTTTGCTCTTTAATCAAAATTTT
>NW_018111076.1:0-1182 GCF_000183805.2 Loa loa | reverse complement strand
CAATATATGAGAGTACTTTGCCTTCAATAGCAAAATTGATGTCATGATTTTATTACTTCAGAGTATGATTGACATATGTGTGACATGTCTTGTTCATTGCTTTTAGCTGCAATTATTTTGTAGGTAAGTTCAACTGATAAGATGTTCAAAGGAATTGACAAAATTTTATAGGAATTTATGAAAGGATCGTATAAGGCCGAATGAAATTTTCACTATTAGTTTTCTTCCATATATATATATATATATCTATAGAAAAAACTTTATTTTCGGCTAAACAACTTCACAATTTTATTTTCAACCAAATATTTGGCATTCAGTTGAATACCTTACGCTTGCAAAAATATGAGAAATACAAAACTGGCTCAGTTTATTTCAATTACAAATTGAAGGATAAAAGAAGTTCAGGGTTAGTGTATGCGATAGTTCGCTTAAAGAAATTCTGGCATGATAATCAATCCGTAATAACTGAATGAAATTATACAAAGAGATTTTTCTGTTGTTGATAAAAAAAAAAATTAGTGGTAGATCACCATCGGATCTATCAGAAAATTATTGAAAACCGTCAGAAATTGAACAGGAATATATTAAAAACTACTATGAAAATTCCTGAATTTGTGCTACCAATTTTCTTGGTCGATTATTAGGGAATTGATTTTCATAAGCAGAAATGGGATATTTGTGTCAGAGCACAAGGCAGCACTACAGAGATACTTCCGAAAATCTAGTAGCGAGAATGGCAGATGTGAACTAGCGATGCCATCAGCCCGCACCTGCCTTCCCTTTCCAATAGTGTTTCTGATAAATTTCTTGACAAAAGCAAACGGAGAAAAAGGGAAGTGGTAGTTGCTGGCTTTTGTCAATTAACTTAATAAAAATCTGAAATAACAAGAGAAGTTTTGCAAAATAATTCGAAAGAATGCTAGGCAAAGATTCTTTTTTTTTATGCATTCAAATACTATTTCGTGAAATATTTCCTAAAAATAGGTCAAGATAATAACAATGTGACAAGCAACAAAGAACATGTAAAATGATGTACTGTAAAAACATAGATATCTAAGTCTGTTTGATATAGAACGAATTATGCATTCACGTAAGCATACATGCACTTATATATATATATATATATATATATATATATATATATATATATATATATATATATATATATATATATATATAATA
>NW_018111075.1:0-1183 GCF_000183805.2 Loa loa | reverse complement strand
TATGTGAAACGGGGAATTTATTCATTAATGTAAAAGAAATAATAAAGAAATGGTAGAGGGACGGTACATACAAAGCAACAGAATGCTAACAGTACAATAAGAAAATGAATTTAACTTATAAAATACAAAAACCAGAAATAATAATCCTCAATTCCATCGGCCCATCATGTGATTCTTCATGTGTGATTTCAAATGGAGTTTTCGCAGGAATTCTTTACCGCATACAATGCAGCTGATTTGGGCCTTGTGATGAACCGTCACGTGAATTGTCATATTTTGTGATTGAGAGAAATTTTTCTTGCACGCAGAACAACTGTTCCGTTTCTCTCCTTGTGTATCTTCTTTACATGTGTACGCATATTCGATGACTGAGCAAAACCCTTCCCGCATATTCCGCATTTGTACGGCTTATTACCTGCATGAATTCTCACATGTTTTTTCATATTTGATAAGTGTGGAAAACCCTTCCCGCATATTTCGCATTTGTACGGCTTCTCACCGGTATGAATCTTCTTATGTTCACACAAATTCGATGATGCTCTGAAATGCTTCTCGCATATTTCGCATTTATACGGCTTATCACGTGTGTGAGTTCTCACATGATTCTTCATATTCGATGACTGAGCCAAACCCTTCCCGCATATTTTGCATTTGAGCGACTTCTTAGGTGTGTTAGTCGTATGTTCTTCTAGCCTTGAGGTTTCCTTTTGAAGGGACAATGCCTTAGGTTCAATTCCTGTACTTGTTTGTTCCTTACTCACTTCTTGAATTGATAGGCTCAACGAGTTCGCGTCATTCTGATCAATTTTGCTGAGTTTTACTTGTCTCCCACTTACCTCTGGCGCTGATAGATCTGATGGTTCAATCCGTCTCTCAATCATTCTTGTCATTGACAAATCTAACGGTTTTATTTGTGGCTCCTCAAATTTATGAATCCCCATATGTGTTCTTGACATTGACAAATCCAACGGTTCTGTTTGCGGCTCCTCAAATTTTATGAAGTTGTCAATTTCAAATTGCGCTAAAGGTTTGAAAACTTAAAAATATTGCAGTGCTATCTTATATTCTTTAATATTAAATGAACTTACAATGGTTTGAGTGTAACTCAGTTGGATGAGGAAGAAGATGAAGCAGATGAAATGCATTTTGATGGGAATAATTTCTTGCCAATTCTGAAACAGTT
>NW_018111074.1:0-1183 GCF_000183805.2 Loa loa | reverse complement strand
AATAATAATAATAATAATAATAATAATAATAATAATAATAATAATAATAATAATAATAATAATAATAATAATAAAATAATAATAATAATAATAATAATAATAATAATAATAATAATAATAATAATAATAATAATAATAATAATAATAATAATAATAATAATAATAATAATAATAATAATAATAATAATAATAATAATAATAATAATAATAATAATAATAATAATAATAATAATAATAATAATAATAATAATAATAATAAATCTCTGATTGCATTATTTAGAGCAAAGTAGCTTTGTTTTGCTGTAAACAAAATTTCATTAATAATTTCATGAAAATGTTTTCACACAACAATATTATTTGTTGTTATTATTATTGCATAACACTCGTAAAACTTATGACAAGATTATTGTCATTGTCTTGTTTACTACAATGACAATATTCTTGTCATATGACTAAGCCATTTGATGAAATAACGCATGACTAGGCCACTAATGGAATAACTTATGATGTTAAGACTAGGCTATCAATGGGCAGCTTTTTTCATCCGTAAAATTTTCCTCTTTCTTTAGCAAATTTCAACAATGCACCAAAATTAATTTCTAAGTATTATTTCAAAAAAAGAAAAAATAAAATAAAAAAAAGAAATGAAAGTATTTTTTGTTTTATAAAACAATTATTTATTAAACATTATGATCATTGATCCCCTAGTTTTTCCTCCATATAACTTGTATAAGTTCATGCTTTTGAATTTATTTAGGTTACAATATATTTAGTATAAAATGGAAAATTAATAAATGAATTTAAATATGAATTGAATTGAATTGCATTAAGTTATAACGAATTATCTTAGTATCATCACTATAGTTATTGCAAATTGGCTAAATTTTAAAATTTTACTGATGAAAATTATCATTAGCTACAACATTTGCTGTGTGAGAAATTTAAAATGATTGAAATATGTCCCAAATTTGAAATGTCTTTGATTGACTGATTGTAACATTCCTTTGTAAATTAATCAATTAAGTGTGTTATCAATGATAATTCATTTATCATTTGTCATTTTTTACTTTAAATCTTTGTTAAACTGGACCATAAAATCCATAAATTTTAATTTCAGATAAATTTTTGATCAGCTCATTAACAATTAGAAGTGATAAGAAGCTAATTTTGAATTGTTATTGCG
>NW_018111073.1:0-1183 GCF_000183805.2 Loa loa | reverse complement strand
CTACTGTAAATACAACAAATAGTAAAATAAAATTAGTAACTACGATACGGAGTAAATAAACAAGTCAGCTCTCTCCTCCTCTCTCTCTCTCTCTCTCTTTTCACTGTTAAATATCCCGAATGTTTGTTAAGTTTTAGAAATTTAACAAACAACAAAATCAGGACAAAGATATTTCTGGTAATTCAGTATTGCGATTCATATTAAGGCATAAATCATTGCAGAGCCTAAAAAGAGATAGAGTTTTAAAAGTACTTTAGAACTTTCGAAAGGTACTTTATTTTTAAAAGTAAAAGCGATCGACAATAAAACGGAAATAGATGAAGAAAGGGAATTTAAGTAATCGAATATAAGCAAAGACAGAAATGTGTTGGATGCAAGACGGTGTACAACTTTTTTACGCCATATTTTGATTTCTATTAAGAACCGGATGAAAGCCTCAGAGAAAATGCAGAATTAATTTCAGCTAATTAGTTATCCATTAATAACATACATCTAAGCTAATTTTACATTCATAATGTGAAAAAAAAGTAATCAGGAAGCAACGTATTTACGGAAATGATTAAATCTAAGTAATGGATCGGATTTGAACAAAATATCTTAGACGATTAGAGAAGTATTCAACGAATTTCCAGTTTATCAACTACTTCTACCAATATTCAATGATTGTGAAAGTCTCTAAATCTCTGGAAAATTATTTCCAATAGGACATCGAAAAATACTATACCTAGTTATCATATAAAAGTTGCATTCCCATCCATTCAACACGCAAGATGATGAATCCGAAACTAAGCGATAACTTAAAGTAATTTTATGTTCTTCAATTTATATGAAAATTTTGAAATTCAAAAAAGAGCATTTTTCTTCATTTCTGTTGATGTTGAACGAATGACAAGATTGGTGAGATTTTTCTCTTTTCAGATCAAGTTACTCTTTGTAGCGAATTCCGATTCGCGAGACTCCAACCATACAAATATATAATGAAATAAATTTCTTGTTGTAAATGAATATATCCAATATTATGACTCATTTAATTAATTCTACATTCCTTAGATTTATTTCCATGTTTTTTCGGTCTTTATCTCAATTCCCATTTTTGTCCGGATGCATCTTTATTTTAAGGACAAAGAATGTCCAATCTGCATGCTAATCTTCCCTCTGTTCTTGTTACAATGCTTATGTAATT
>NW_018111072.1:0-1184 GCF_000183805.2 Loa loa | reverse complement strand
TATATATATATATATATATATATATATATATATATGAATATCCTGAAAAACGATAAAAATGGTTTAACTTTAGGATTCAAACTGGTATCTCTTCAATGATGAAAAGGTGGCTATATCTCAGAATCCACCAAAATTATTGGGTTATGTCTACTTATACGAACGATGTTATGAACCCGAAGTGTCCGAGGAGACTGAAGTCTCTGAGGAGACCGAAGTGCCCGAGGAGACTGAAGTGCCCGAAGAGACCGAAGTGCCCGAAGAGACCGAAGTGACCCTGTGTGAAGATTAATTTCATTCGGTAACTGATCTAAGGAATTTGCCTATTCTCGTTACTTCCTTGTTGTTGGCTTCATATATCATCAGTTTTAACTTTTGCTTTTTATTTTTAAGGAGTTTTGAAAAATCAAGTGCTTGGTTAGTGTTACTGTGAAAAAATTCAGAAAGTTACTATATGTTTCCTGTGAATGATCCACTTATTCTTTTTTACTTATGAAAGTTTTTCTAAAAGTATACTTCAATCAGACACAAAGAAAAACCTAATGCGGCTGAGTATTACCGCCGCCATCACTAAACCTGAACAGTTATGCTTAAATGAAAAACTATAAGGAATACGTTGTAACATTTCATGATATACGAAACCTGAAACTGAATTTTGGCTTTAGTTTCTTACAGATTTATATTCTTCTGTGAGGTCCGGATGAAGCGAACTAATATATGTGCGACTAGTCAAAAGAGGACTAGTTGACGACATTTTGGACTTTTCGTATAATTGATTTTTCGAGAGCAAAAAATGAGAAAAAGGGTCAGATTTCCCGAAGTCAAATTGTGAAATTGCACTATAGTAAGTCGCTTTTACTTGAATCGCCGTTAATGGAATGAAGGTTGAACCCGAAGCTTTAATATTCCTAATTAGGACTGAGAGGACCTTTATCATTATTGCATAGAGTATCAAAACTAGTGATGAATATGGTGCTTTAGAGCAGTTCATCGAAAATGTATTCATTTAGAAAACCCGAAAAATATAATAGTGGAGGGCGAAGCTTTTTCAGCAATTGTTTTAAATGATTTGTGACCTAAAACCAAAAAGTCACTTACTTAGGTTCAGTAATGAAGTGCAAGGATTGAAGTTGTGATTACATTATCTTCTTTGAATTTCCATATGAAAATCTACGAGTTGACTGCTG
>NW_018111071.1:0-1184 GCF_000183805.2 Loa loa | reverse complement strand
AACTCTTCTAATAAAATTCATTTCCTTCTGTTGTCGTGAAAAGTTAAATTGACTGCATAGTGAACTGACTATCGATGATGGAGTATATTTATAACGAATATATAATAATCAGCTCAAGGTTAGAATAAAAATTAGAATATAATTTAGGCAATTGGAACATAAGATTGCTTGGTTTCAGTTTCCTCATCTATTTCACTGAATGGTTCAAAAGAGTAGTCCTAAGTAATAGTAAGAAATCAAAATTATGCTAAGAATATAGCAAAGAAGTTTCATTTAAATATTTCAAAAATTTGAAGTTTAAGCATGAATTATTAATGTATTTGAATGTAACAATAAGGATTTTTGATTAACAAAGTTTTCCACTAGCGAGATCAGAGCAAGGAGATCAATTGTTGTTTCAAGAGTGATGAAATTATCGAGGAAAAACAAGGTAGTTTATTTTTTGCTGTTGTAACTCCGCATTGCTGATATTAACCTTTATTGGTGTTATACGATATGTACAATATCGTACTGAAACAATGTCACGAAGCTCTAAATGAAATTTCTTTGTCTGAGAACTAATCTTAATTGCAATGCTCAATGTTGCAAACAGAGCCTTTTGTTGCAATCGGGTTTCGACTGTTTTTCTTCATTCAAAGGATAATCTGATGTAATGTTTGTTATAAATCACTCTCTCCAAATATATATACACTTAAGGCTATAACCAGATCATTTCCTTTTCAAACACTCAATCAAGGACTGCACTGTGAATTGTATCCTCTACTCCAATAAACATTTTTACTACTGTCCTCTGTGTTATTATAATCTACTATTCTGCGAATTAATAACTTCTTCCTGTACCGAACGAAGAATACCTTCTCAGAATATCCGTCTGTGCCTTCCGAATCAAACCCGACAAACCAAAAGCTTTTATTTTAATTTTTCGCACAAAATGATACTAAAAAGGTCTTTTTGCTTATTCTGTTCAACTGTCTTGCTTTTCTGCAACTGACCACTGCAGGATTGAGTGCCCGACTGTATGTCGTCTTGAGTGCTTGCGCAAGCTGCCCAACTGAGTGATTGAGCGAGCTATCGGATCAAGTGACTGCTCGAGCTTTTTGGATTTAGTAACTGATCGTCCGGATGATTGATCCTAGCTCCTTTTACAGTGGGAGTGGTTTAACTTTCCAGACAGATTGGCTTAA
>NW_018111070.1:0-1184 GCF_000183805.2 Loa loa | reverse complement strand
ATTGTGCATAACAACAGCGAGCTATTTGCTGATCGCAGTGTGCAATAAAAAGCGGATTGTGTACGACAAATGGCTGCGCTATCGAGAAAGCCCGAAGTATTTTTATCAAATCAAAGGTTTTATAATGCAGATATCTCGAACAACTTGTATAAACCATATCCGTTTATAGTAGTAGGGATATGGTCTATAAAAGTTGTTTAATTTGAATATTTTTTAAATGATTAATTCATTACACGGAAATAATAATAACAGCGTAAATGTTTCGCTCCTAAATAAATCATCTATCCAACTTTCATCTCTCAAATTGGTATGTAAATTTATTTGCAATGTTTAAACTCTCTAATTATCTGCTGTTGATTTGCTATTTTATTTTAGCGGCAATGTCTAGATTGTAAACATAGAAGTCTTTTGTAATGCCGGCAGCGTTCCGCGTTTGAAGATGTCTCAATATATTAACCAAGCTCATTTTCCCACGTCGAATTACTGTAACTAACAAAACTCCCCCTATTATAACCTTCTTCTGGTTCATCAAACAGTAGTATGTACTTAATGAAAAAGTACATACATGTTAACTACTCTCACTATATAGGAGTCAATCACTTGAAGTCAGTTCCGTCATTACCGCTCCTCGATTACAACGCGCTCTGAAAATCCCTGGAAATAATGTCTATAAGGACTCTTTAGTGATCAACTATTACTCTTTTGCTGGTACCTATTTATTACCTAAAGAATAAATATTCAGATTTTAACAAGCCTTCTGCACAACCGTACTTCGTTGTCAACCACCAAAATAACGAGGATTTCTTCAATAAAACGCAATTTTCTCGTCAGCAACATCTTAGTGGTCGTATGGAAACGAAGCTCCAAAGCATTTCCACAGCCCACCTTGAGGTAGAAACAGGTAGTGGTTAATATTTAGCGATCTGTCAGAACAGATTTCCGAATCCAATGAGTCCACTACATTTGAAAAGCAGTCTCAGCAAAGCGAAGAGATGCATATTCGAGGTCACGTAGTCAGGTCAGTGGATGTTTAGAATTGTATGGAAGGCGGCGCTAATTTGCGCGTTCAAGTTGTGGGTGATGGCATATATATATATATATATATATATATATATATATATATATATATATATATATATATATATATATATATATATATATATATATATATATATATATATATA
>NW_018111069.1:0-1184 GCF_000183805.2 Loa loa | reverse complement strand
TAAAAAAGACGTCGTTGAAGCATCAAAACACTCCTGGTTTACAAATCAGCAACATCCAAAATTATTGGATTCAAATTTAAATTTGAAAAAATCAGAATCTTTGGAAAGTTGAATATAGAGTGTATAAGTAGGAATATGAGTTTAAACAGGATTCTGATTTTTAGTTCGGCTGTGGAACAGAAGTGATATAAGTTAGGTCAGGATCATGGAAACGGCGGACCGTTTACGAGGCTGCTGTCCACTGCTATGTGCTTCTTATCGGTCAGTTGACGTAAAGCGGAGCTGTTTGGAAAGTAGTTAGAGAGTTTACAGGATGAAATATGTAAGTTTGGTAACAATTGTGTAAAAAGTTAATTAGAACTGAAATGTTGTGTGGCAAAAGTATGACAAACATAGCTAAATTAGAAATCGTGTTTGTCGTGTAAAGTACTTTACTGCTGTCAGTACTTTGTCTCTGTCAGTTATTAACATAACTGATTTAATTGATAGTTTAGTGAAAGAAGAAAAAAAAGATGGTTAATGAAGGAAAATTGAGAACTGAGAATAAGTGAAGACGAGGGATTGATAGATAAGAGTTGGTCACTGGTCACAAATTTAGTATTTAGGACTGGTTCATGAATTAATTAGAATAAACTAGGAGTGGTAACTGACATACTGATCAGGAGTAACGCTTATTGCTTAACTGATCAATAAACACAAAATGAAAATTGTATAATTTGAACTTGTACTTTGACGTACTATGCTTATGATTATTAGTTCGTTTTCATCATTCTCTACTAAACCGTTTTTTTATCCCTCTGTAACTTTTCTTTAACAATTGACGCAACAACTGTCTAACTGATCATGTTTGAGATTGATAATTTATTTAATGTTTTAAGTATTCGGACAACTTCCTGGTGAAACTTCCTGATGCTTGCTAGTTTCAAATTCCACAAACTATATGTGAGAAATTATTTAGCATTTTATAATATATTTCGCTTCATGTTGAAGAAATCAATTGTATTCATGTAGCGCATTTATTCCTGATCCTTTTTTGATATGAAATGATGTCATTAATTTCGAAAATAATTGAATCAGTTCCCATATTCTCCTAAATGATACACTCAAAAAAAAAAAAAAAAATTCCAAATATGTCAAAATGTCGAACTTTCCGTTTACCTTGGACCGCTTGGAATACTATCCTC
>NW_018111068.1:0-1185 GCF_000183805.2 Loa loa | reverse complement strand
AGTAACTAAAATGGAGGGTAAATTAAAAATGAACAGTAAATTAAAATAAAATAATAAACTAATTAAAACAAACAGTAATCGAGAAGCGAAAAAAAAAAAAAGAAACGGAGAACGTTCTATTACATATTTTTACTGAAGTTATTATTGTAATTCAAACAAATACCTTACTGTTAGATTACTTTCAACCATAAATTAATGAAAACTAACCAATTATAATCAATACAGTAACCTCGGGCTTATTTAACAGTTTTACATTTAGTTATCAAATCAACCATAATTAATACAGTAACTTATATTTAACTAATTTATCTATTCAAAAAAAAAGGAAAAGATGATAAGAATGAATTGATGATAATAAGCAGCGAATGATAAGAATGATAAGAATGAATTGATGATATCAAATATTGAATGATAAGAATGAATTGATGATATCAAATATCGAACAAAAATATCAGCTCACTTTTTTTTACTTTTAAATAAAAAAGCAATGATAAAATAACCAAAAAAAAAATTTATTTTTCCTTTCTTACAAAGTCATTAATTAACTAATTACCAAATAAACAAATTGAGCATTTTTTTAAAACCAAACGAATATTTTTAAAAAAAAAAAATTTTACTCCTCTTCTACTATTTTATCATTCAATTCTAACATGTTTTCTTTCCTTTTTTTTTTTTTTCATACATTTTGTCAAATTCATTACAATTGTTAGTGCTAATTAAGAAATATTTTTTTAAAAATTACAAAAAAAAAAAGCAAAAGAAAAATTTTGTTGCAAATTATTATTATATGAAAAGAAAAATTCAAAATAGTTAATGGATGTTGAGTAATTTATATTTACATACGCATAATATGAATTTAAAATTAATTAATCAATTAATTAGATTAAAATTTTAAAAATGTTAACATTTGGTAAAAGTGGGAAAAAAATGAAAATTGTTTTTGAAAATTCCCAATTCCCTAATGGAATATCATCGATAATAAATGTTTTAATTTTTCGTTTTTTTTTTTCTTTTTCTTTTTTTTTTTCACAGATATTTATTTGTTGTTGCAAAATTGAATAAAATAAAATTTAAAAGAAAAAAAAACCGAAAGAAAAAGGAAATTAAAAAAGAAAAGTAAATGAAATGAAATTAAAATACAAAGTAATAATTCGAATAAATGAGATTTTAATTGTGCCAATTACA
>NW_018111067.1:0-1185 GCF_000183805.2 Loa loa | reverse complement strand
AATAATAATAATAATAATAATAATAATAATAATAATAATAATAATAATAACTAATAATAATAATAATAATAATAATAATAATAATAATAATAATAATAATAATAATAATAATAATAATAATAATAATAATAATAATAATAATAATAATAATAATAATAATAATAATAATAATAATAATAATAATAATTAGTAATGAATAAATAAATTAATAATAATAATAACGATAACCATGATAGTGGTAATGATGATCACGATGATGATAATGAATCATATTAATAATATTAATAATAATATTGATAACGATAATCATAATGATAATGATGACGATAATGATAATGAATTATATTAATAATACCAATAATAATCATGATGACGATGATGATAACAATGATGAATCACATTAATAATATCAATGATAAAGATAATGATGATGATGAATCACATTAGCATCGTTTTTTTCTCTTAGCGATCCCTTCTCCTTCATCTTCATGCCTCATTAGCGATGTTCGATCATTTCATTTCTCATTTATTTGTATTTATGAAGAGCTTTTCAATAAATTATTTTGCTTTTGCTTCTTTTTACTCCTCGTGCCCTCACTCGAAATGTACAAAATGATGGTTTATCGATTGGAAATTCTTTGGCTCCAAAATTCATTCATCTATTCCAGCCAAAAATAAAATGTCCTATCCCGCTAGTTTTGGTTCACTTACTATTATTAGTGCTTCATAGTTTAGTTGTCTGTAATGCTAGAAGCAACAAAATGAATGAATATAAGGGAATTTTGTAGAATTAATATACTTAATAACTGACGTTTCAAAACAATAATTAATTCATTAATTAGCACAATAAGAGACTAAAATAAATGAAAATAAATCTATAATTGACGGATAAAGCCAATACATGCACCTATTATTATTATTATTATTAATAACCTTTTTTATCACTATTAATAATAATATTTATTGATAATAATGATAATAATAGTTTATTATTATTTTATTATTATTATTATTATTATTATTATTATTATTATTATTATTATTATTATTATTATTATTATTATTATTATTATTATTATTATTATTATTATTATTATTATTATTATTATTATTATTATTATTATTATTATTATTATTATTATTATTATTATTATTATTATTATTATTATTATTATTATTATTATT
>NW_018111066.1:0-1185 GCF_000183805.2 Loa loa | reverse complement strand
GGTATTTTGATACCTGAAATGCTTTTTGATACTTGAATTGCTTTTTATCTATAATCCAGATTTTGATTTCCGATGAAGTTATTAATTTATTCCTATTCTATTCAATTATTTTCAAGGTATATAATATTTCGTTTATCACGTTTATCACGTCAAATAATTTATTACAATTAAGATATAACTTCAGTGTTAAATAAAAAATAAATAACTAAAAAAATGGAGAATATGAAAAAATTTGACTTTAAATAAAAGAAATTAAATAACAAAATAACTTTAAATATTTTATTTTTATAAAATAAAAATATTTTATGTTTGATAATCTAATGAAAAAATATTAATTTAGCAAAGTGCAATAATTAATGAATTAATAAATTTAATCATTTCTTTCATTGCAACTTTTTTTTTTTTTTGTTCGGCAAATTTTTACACTGATTAAAATATATTTTGAAAAAAAGGGTTGGAAATTAAAATATTTCAGTTCATAATCTGATACAAAAACAAGTTATTAATATTAAACATCCGCGATATCTCGGATATATTTCTCTTGCTATTTCTGAGAGTAACTTTTTTTTTTAAAGTAAAATTCAAACGTCGTATTTGAAGTTCTTTCCGTTTCATAATCAGATACAAAAACAAGTTATTAATATTAAACATTTGCGATATCTCGGATATATTTCTCTTGCTATTTCTGAGAGTAACTTTTTTTTTAAAGTAAAATTCAAACGTCGTATTTGAAGTTCTTTCCGTTTCACTTTCAATGTTTCCTGGCCAAAAATGCTATATTTCTTTTGTTCTTCCTCATAAATTGCTGATTTTGGGAAATAATTAAATGAATATGCATAAACAGGTATGCCATTCATCACGTAAGCGTCAATTTCACGTTGTGCCGGTGCAACAAATTGAATATCCGCCTCTAACTGTAAAAATACTTTTCATTAATTTGCTACAATTTTTCCTATTCAATTATTACAATTCATTATCAATTATTAATTTATCGCAATGTTAAATTTATTTTATTAATTTAAATTAATAAAAAACAAAAAATGCAAAAGAAAAAGTAACAAAAAAAATTTAAAAATTTTTACTTTTTAAAAAAATTTTTGGAAATTTTAATTTTGCTTTAGAAAAAGGGAAATAAAGTTCTTCTCATAATAATGATAAGGATAAAGTTAAAAAAAAATAAAAACA
>NW_018111065.1:0-1186 GCF_000183805.2 Loa loa | reverse complement strand
TACATCGTTAATAAATAAAAAATAAGTTGTAATGAAGGTAAGTTTTGCATTTGAAATGGTGATAATTATTTGAAAAGCAGTAATAGCCAACCATTAACAGCTTATCAGTTAATGGGAAGATTTGGTCAAGATAAGATAAGATTATATCTTATCTTAAGATAATGGAGATAGCTAACCATGATAACCAGAAAGATCTTTACTTTTGGTTGATAGGACTTGGAAATAACCAAAATTCTCCACCTTTACAAGATTTTTCAATGCAATATACAAATTCAATTCGAAGCAGTAATATTTCTTGATGAATAAATAATTGATTTACAATTCAAAAATAAACTTGAGAAATTCCGGGACTGACTCGACCGAGACATCTGCGCATATTTCAACAGTAAGGTCACCATAGAAGTATAAATCTGGCATCAGAAATTCACATCTTAATATTATGTTATGATTTTATTAAACAATGTATTCGGAATATTTCTTCGGAAGTTTGTTCTGTCACCCCACATATCCTGCAGTATTGTGATGTTATCCTTGTTTTCTGCGACATCCTTAATGAGTCTATTTTTCTGCCTCCTAAAAGTAAAAATAATTGCCCATTGGAAAGGTCAAAATGATTATCAAGCATCTGACCTGAAACACATGATCACACTACATGCTTAAAAATTGGGAGCATGAAATGATGTGACAAATGAAGAAATTGAAATTCAATTTCACAACACCAAACTGACCAGTTTTCGAATTCAATTAATATGATGATAATGACATAAAATACATTTTGAATTACTGGCTCACAACTCAAAAAAATCCATTTGAATTTCTGATTATGAGCGATTGTATAACTTATCACAATACTTATTACAGATGAGACATTAATTACGGACGATACATGTATTGCCAATCGTAAAAAACGAATATTTTCATGAACCTGAAGGATGATATGATTTGACTTTAATTGGTGCAAAACTTTTCACAGAATTATTGATGAAAGCTCATTTGCTAGTATTGGTACTGGTATAGCTTCTGATATAAGTATCAATACAAATTAAGTTGCTATCTCACAATAGGCATTGATTGTATCAGTTCTTTAGAAAGTTGCTCTGACAAAAATACCCAAAGAATGAGTTTAATATCAAATGAAATAAGCAAGAATTATCATCGAATACATCATATCAGCACCTACCTGATA
>NW_018111064.1:0-1186 GCF_000183805.2 Loa loa | reverse complement strand
CCCAACACACGTACACTCACACTCATACAGATGCAAGCCTACATACATATACGTACATCTATGCTGGCATAAGTTTGCGCACGTACACGCACACCCACGCAGCGCAACCACACAAGTACACGTATACCCTCACTGGCGCAAAGATACACGTGCACCAAACGGGCGCAAACCCACATACACACCTGCACCCACGCACTCCTCTGCTTTGTACCGCAACCCAAGTTTCGATCGGTCACAAATGATTTATAATGACACACCTATCATGAAAATTTTCTTCCCATGCCGAATTCCTATTTCCTGAAGTAGAAGAGAAGAGAAATTAGTTGTGAAGAAGCGCTAATTGCTTGAGATAAATGTAATTTTGTACAATCTTAATTCTCCAACGTTTCCTCCAATTTCTACTTTCATATAAATTCAAATCTGATTGGATCGTAAAGCACAATACCATAATGCTACAATAAGCTAAAATGTATTACAGATAGTATGATTATCAGTATATCGTAATCAATGAATGATAAAGAAAGATGTGATGTAAACTGGGATTCATTGTTTATATTTGTATTCATCTGGAGCGGTCAGTGAATTGCCGCAAATAAGCAATGATTATCAAAGTAGGTGTTTTATGATAATTTAATTTTATTATACAAAGCATTCGGAAAAAGCGCTCCATACAAATTGTAATCCTTGAAAGCAACTCTTAATTAATTCAATCCATCAATTGGCTTATTAGGATTTGAAGGAGCAACATTTTGAGGAGTTTCGTATTCTAATGCCGCTTGAATTGGATGAATATTATCGTGGGCAATTATTTGCAGTATCAGAAACGAGTAAAAATGAGACAGGAGGAGGCGACGGCGTTATGGTATCTTCTATTATTATTAAATGCTGATGGAGCTCATAAGATGCGTTGCATTTAAGAGTATTTTGAGGCTCAATCAGTGAGGTAGTTATACAGATGTCACCGGTAAAATAAAGAATTAAAAAAGAAGGAAAAAAAAGGGAAGTAAAATTACTAATAACCTCTTACAATGTCAACTCAGTTTTCCGGAACGAAAATTCGGTATTTCATTAGTCAGATTTTAAATGCAAATAGAACCTGGAAACTAATAAAACGATATTGTTGTTATTTTATAGCTACAAGCAAAAAAAAAAAAAAAACAAAGAATGCTTTGCAGTTCACATAACT
>NW_018111063.1:0-1186 GCF_000183805.2 Loa loa | reverse complement strand
CATTCCTTATGGAAATGCCGAAGCCGACTGGATAATACCAGTACAGGAATATACCCAGATAGTTTAAATTTAATATACCTTCCAAGGCATAATCCAATAACTAAGCTCATCATCCAACACAACATGAAGATTTGTACCATGCAGGAATCGCCCACACATTATCAGAACTAAGAAGAAACTTCTGGATACCTAAAGGCAGAACGGAAGTAAAAAGCGTATTAAACAAATGCATGGCGTGTAAAAGATGGAGAGCGAAGCCATTTAAATTACCAGTTATGCCCAATGTACCAGAAACCCGAATTAAACGGACTCGGACGTTTGAACATGTTGGCTTGGACTACTTAGGCCCCCTTTCTATAAAGGGTGAAAGTGGTCTTACCAAAAGATGGGTAGCCCTATTTACGTGCTTTACAACCAGAGCTGTACACCTCGAATTAGTGGATGATTTAACAGCTGAAAGCTTTATGCATGTATTAAGAAGATTCAGCGCTCGACGAGGCTATCCTAGATTAATTCTCAGTGATAATGCTAACCAGTTTCAATTGGTTTTTAAGACCATTATGAAATATACAACTAGAATGAAAAACTTCCTAACAATGAAGGGAATTATTTGGAAGAGTATAACTCCAAGGGCCCCATGGAGCGGCGGAGTCTATGAACGGTTGATTGGCCTAACAAAACATGCGATGAGAAGGTGTATTGGAAGAAAACTATTATCACAAAAGGAATTGATCACATTAATAGTGGAAATAGAAGGCATACTGAACACCCGACCACTGACGTATGTAAGTTTCGATGACTACGTTATCATACGTCCAATTGATTTTATTTCACCAAACGCCTCTCTGATAACTCAAATTTTTAATGACGGGGATCAAGACGAGTACACCCCTTATAGAATGAGTACTCAAGAGAAATTAATTAAATATTGGTCACGTACAAATGAGGCGTTAGATCAATTTTGGAACTTATGGAAAAGAGAATATCTAAATAGTTTAAAAGAACGAACCCAGAGAAACCACATCTCCCCAAGATTAGTTGAAGCAAGGGAACCTTCGGAGCAAGAAATTGTATTAGTTAACGAACCAGAAATTCCCCGCGGAATGTGGAAATTAGCAAAAATAAAAGAAATCAAGAGAGGGCGAGATGGAGAAATAAGAAGTGCAATAATGGAAATGCCACATGG
>NW_018111062.1:0-1186 GCF_000183805.2 Loa loa | reverse complement strand
AGCTAAAGAAAGTTTGCCATGCATAAATACATCTAACTATATATAATTAATCAATATAATAATAAAAACTAGGAATATTTGAAATTTTACGATAAAATGAATCTATTATGGATGAATTAAAAAACGGCAAAATAAATCTTAGGCTAATTTTAGAAAGTTTAAATTCAATGCAACTGCCAACTTTAGCATGCAATTAGCGATCGAGTCGATACATTTAACTAACTAAATGACTGAAAAAAAAAAAAATTTCTGAGATGATAAGCTATAATTTAAACAAAAAAAAAAAAAAAAAAGAAAGAGGAAAAGAAAGGGATGAAATGATATCATTGCATGCATGTTGTGTACTCTTGAAGGTGGTGATAAATATTAGTCACAGGATGAAATTGTTCTCAATACCGCTTCACAAATTATTCGCAATATTCTCAATATTGTCCTCATTAAGTAAAAGAAAAAAAAAAAAAACAATATTGTGATGAAGTGACAAAACGGTGTAAATTAATGAATATTTGAACATGTTAACCAAATATTTGAATGTGTCAACTAACTGATACATTATCATATTCAAACGCACACACACACACACACACATACACACACACATACACGCAAACACACACATGCACACACACATACACGCACACACACACACATACACACATACACATACACACACACACACATACACGCACACACACACAGACATACCTATAAATATATATATGTCAGCAAATTTATTTGTTTGTTTATTTCCTTACAAAATATTGCAATGTTTGTCTTTTCGTTCTCATTTTCTTTTTTTCTTCTTTTTTTTTGTGATTTCATAAAATATAAATATTATTTTAATTTATTTAAATTATCAGTAACACTAATATTTTTTTTTTCGCATTCTCTCAATTTTCATCATTTTTTTCCCCGTATTTATTCAATTTTATTTTATTTTTTCACTTTTGTCATTTAATTTATTTCGTTTTTGTCCTTTGTCGTTTAATTTAACTTTAACTATCAAAATTTTTTAACTATTATTTAGACAATCAAAAATAATTCAATCAGTAGTTATTGGATATTTTAGTGAATTAAACGATCTATTCAAATTTTCCATAATTGATAGTTATTTCAATAAAGATATTTCATAATATTCTACTACATACATACATACATACACATACACATACACATACACATACAC
>NW_018111061.1:0-1186 GCF_000183805.2 Loa loa | reverse complement strand
GGTGCCCGAGGTGAGGTGCGATGTACAAGTAACATCATTGCCAGTATTCAACCAGCAAAAACCAGGTTAGTCTTTTTTCTTCAAGAGATAAATTCCCTAGAATTCGAATCTCCGGACCCAAACTCCTCATTAGACCAACAGAGAATCCTTTACACAACAAGGAAACAAGTGCTCGCTGACAAATTCGACAGAATCCAATTATGTGTTAAGGAGCTCGAAGTTGCCTACGACACAGGCTCAAGTATATTCAAACCATCACTGCGGCGAAAAAAAGGGAAGAGAGGAAAAGGCTTACGAATGCGTCACAGAGGGTGAGCACGGGCTATTTCGAATAATGCATGAGGGGAAAGAAGCGTTGATAACATTAACAAGGTATAAGGATGATGCTGAGCAAAAGTTGGAGCAGTTATTTAAGGGAAAGAGTAAGGAACAGGAAAGGTCAATTCCTCGTCCAAATCTTACGGTCAATCTCCCTCAATTATCCTTACCTACTTTCAATGGTGAACCCAGACAATGGCGGCAGTTCTGGAGCAGCTTCAACGCCGCAGTCCATTCACAAACGATTCCTGAAATCCAAAAATTGAATTATTTGTTTTCATGTCTCAGAGGTAATGCTTTACAAGTTGTATCAGGGTATGAAATAGCACCTGAAAATTACGAAGTAATTAGAAGATTGCTTAAAAATAAATATGGAGACCCCTCGACAATAACGACGATATTATACAACGAACTCCAAGCCATCAAAAGAAATGAAAAGGAATGGATGACCACTATCGAAAATATAGAGCGAGTGCTACGTCAATTGGAAGCCATAGGAGAGAATTTGGAGCATTCAAGTATCGAAACCACGATAGAAAGTAAGTTACCATCATGGGTTTTGAATAAGATATATACTCAAAAGAAAGTAGAGGTGCCTTGGTCAATTTCAAAACTTAGAGATTTTTTGTCGGACATAGTCCATGTAACCCAACAGGTCAAGAATAGTCAGAATCCTTCCACATTTATGGACACTAAACTTACAATCGACAAGTTAGGACAAAAGCCAAGATATAATCCAAGAGGAACATCAGCACTGTCGATGTTACGTAGCAATTCAAAACCCTTATCATTCGCAGTTCGAAACCAACATTCATCACAACTCACCGTAAGTAAGAGAAGGCCGTGCATATTCTGCAACCGAGAACCA
>NW_018111060.1:0-1187 GCF_000183805.2 Loa loa | reverse complement strand
AAAAAATTTCATGAAATGATTTAATTTTCGAAAAAAAAAATGGGAAAAATTTATGTAAATTAGAAATATTATTTTCATCAGATTTTTTCACACTTTTTTTCGTTGTTTTTTTTTTGAAAATAAATAAATTTAAGATTAAAAATTTTACACCTGAAAATTTTTAATTTAAAAATGAAAGATTATTAAGGATACAGGATGATGACGATAATGATGATCGAGGATGATGATGCTGATGATGATCGAGGATGATGATGATGATGATAATCGAGGGTGATGATGACGATCGAGGATGATGATGATGATGATGATCGAGGATGATGATGCTGATGATGATCGAGGATGATGGTGTTGATGATCGGGGATGATGGTGGTAGTGGTTGGGACGGATGGGGTGAAAAAATGAGCCAATAATTAAATTTTTTAAATTTCTACCCACTTCGTTTTCCTATTCTACTTTTCATTTTTAATTTGATTTCAATTTCTTCAGCAATCATCAAATTTCGATATCAATCATTCCAGTGATTATATGATATAAATGTATTACAAAACATGATGAACAAACAATTAAAAGGCAATAAGAGAGAGGGAGAGAGAGAAAGAGAGAGGGAGGGAGGAAAAAAAACCTAAATTAGATTCTTACTGATTGATATGGCAAATTGATATGTAGCTAATGAAATTAGAATAAATAGTTAAAATTAAATGATTGCAAATCAATCAATCAATAATCGATGGATAGATAAATATTGCTTAATATGTAAGTGTATGTGTGTGTGTATATGTATATGTGTGTATAAGTGTATGTGTGTATGTGCATATGTATGTTTGTGTAGGTGTGTATATGGTGTGTCTGCGCATATGTGTGCATGTGTATGCACGTACATCTGTATGTATGTGTGTGTATGTGTGTATGAATTATATGTAAGTGTGTGTATGCGTGTATGTAGGTGCGTGTATGTGTGTATGTATATATGTGCATGTGCGCGTATGTGTATGTATGCATGTGCGTATGGTTTATGTGTATATATGTGTGTGTATGTGTATGCATGTGTGTGTATGTGTGTATGCATGTGTATATGTGTATATGTGCCTGTGTGTGTATGTATATGTGTGTGTATGGGTATGTGTGGGTGTGCGTGTGTGCGTATATGCATATATGTGTGTGTGTGTATGTTTGTATATATATAGTT
>NW_018111059.1:0-1187 GCF_000183805.2 Loa loa | reverse complement strand
TCGATTTCATCGATGATGTCTTCGCACATCATACGTATTTTGCGTGTGTGTAACACATTATTGAAGACACAGACGAATTTACATACTGTTTTTCTAAAGTATAATTCTAATTGTTCAAATGTTAATAAGAAGGAAATGATAAAATAAAAAATTGCGATTAACGATTGACAATTCATGAACGTATTGAAGTGATCCGCAATGAATCATTAATCCTATCATTTGCGACAATTTGAAGCAAAATGGAAAAAGTGAACACTTGAAAAAATAAAGTCTTTGTAGGGGAAATTATTCATGTCCCAAATGCACTTGGCGAAAATTACAAATTTTGATTCAGAATAAAATAAAGTGGAAATTCTGTTTTGATAACAGAACTTACGTAATTGCATGTATGCGTGATAGAATTCGTTTGAGTTCATTTAAATGAAGCTAACAGCTGTTCACTGCATTTGAATGAACTCGAAATTTAGCCATGGTGTTCTTAACCGACATCTTAACCGCATATGTCTTCATATTTTACAAAATGCTCGTCTTCTCGTACAGAATTCAAATGGATCAAAATCGAAGCAAACTGAAAAAGAAGCGATCAATTTTATGATCGAATTTTTTTTTTTATGATCAAATTTTCAAATCAAATATAAAAAAGGTTGAAAACATTGTTAAATACAATTAGTTCTCTATTCATTATGTCAATGATGATATATTTTATTCGTTTATTTATTATATTATAAGTTAAAATATGTGATATCATCAGGATAGCATAAATCCTCTAAAATTTACATGAAGAAGAATGCAAATACTTGCTAGTTTTTTCTCTTGATCTCTTGAACGGATAAGTTTGATTGATAATTAATTAATAATACTGTTCAAATAATACCATTAATAATACTATTAATAATACTATTTAATAATACTATTTAAATAATACTATTAATAATACTATTAATAATACTATTTAATAATATTATTCACTATTCAAACAATTAATTTATGTTGAATCAGAAGTACAAGTACTTTATACAGGTAATATGATTGCAATATTGATATTGATAAGACTATGATATTGATAAATAAGAATTTTCTATGATTACATTATACTTAATACATACTGACAAGAAATAGATATTCATAATAAGTAGATGTTAATGATGATACTACTGTAGCATTGTACAACGATAAAAAAGAAAAGA
>NW_018111058.1:0-1187 GCF_000183805.2 Loa loa | reverse complement strand
GTGCTATCTTTTCGTTTTAGTTTAGTTTCATCGTTAACAATTCTAACCAACATATTCGTGCATTTAGTTTATTTTATTATATTCTATTTAAATTTAATTTAATTTAATTTAATTTAATTTACTTTGATTTCACCTATTAAATTTAATTTTAAGCAATTCTATATTGTAAATTAAATACAACAAATGAATGAAAATCTTACAGGTTGTTCTGGTAAGTTCCAGTAATGGTGGCTTTGATCATTATTCAATTATTGGTGGAATTGAACAAATTGCAGAACAACAACAACCATTTCGTATTGAAAAATTCATTGAAATTGATGAATATATGGTAAAAATGAAGAAAATTACGGTAGAAAATCTTAGGACAACCTCAAGTAGTAAGCATTTTTATTATCAACATGGAAAATAGCTATACACTTTTTTAGTTTGTTACCGTAATTCTCAGGTGAAATCTATCAGTAATAATAACAATGTTTTCCACGTTTTTCATCTTGCTTTTTTTTTCTTAATTATTGTCTTTGTCATTGTCCGATGTACATTTAATCTGAATGTCGCATTTCTTTTTTTTTTACAGATGATAAAAAACTTATCACTATGCCATTTAAATCTTATCATTTCATCTATTTAGCAGTAAAGTTAGCTAAGTTAACTTCACTGATAAATGATGATTTTATCATTTTACCAAATAAACAATTTATGCAAGTTATTTCTGTTAAAAGAGGAAATAATGAAAGTTGAAGTATAATTTTATTCAAAAAAAAAAGAAACTATTGCAGTGATTATTATTGGAAATGATTTTATCGATCTGGAAATGATTCTTCTTAATCTTGAAGTTATCACATTGAGCAATGATAATTATATGATAATTTTGATATGCAATCAAATTAGCGAAATATGTACAAATACAATTAAACATATTATTATCAGTGCTAGGATTATTGTTGTGAGTTGATAAATTTTCAACATTAAAATATGTGATAATAGTTCTAAACGAAAAGATAACACTTTTTGATAATACAACACATTCTTTCAAATGCGGAAATTGATATATTTTGATAATTTGATAATTTAATAATGAGTTTTGATAATTTGATAATTTAATAATGAGTTTTGATAATTTGATAATTTAATAATGAGTTTTGATAATTTGATAATTTAATAATGAGTTTTGATAATTTGATAATTTA
>NW_018111057.1:0-1188 GCF_000183805.2 Loa loa | reverse complement strand
GGGAGATAATTTTAAAGAATGTAAATTGGTTAAATGATTTATACTATTAACATTTACTTATAGTAAAAAATTTGTTTGTTTGGGGTATGGTTGGAGTCTCGCGAATCGGAATTCGCGACACAAAGTGGAAAATGTATAACTAATACAAATATTGTTCTATGGAATAAAACAGAAACTGTAAGTGCTTATATCGAAAAATTGGAAATTATCAAGCACGAGTCTATGACGTTCACATCATTGTTAATGAACTTCAAATGGCATTTACATTTAAGTCTAACGAAACAATTGATTCAAGAAACTGCGATTTCATTAATCTCAATACAATGGACAACAATATCGTAATCGACAAAATAAATATAATAAACCTTTACCAAGATACAAACCAGGTGATTTCAACTTATGAAGGATTACTCATGATGGAAAACACTAAAGAAAAGGGAACTGATCCGGAAAATACTAAACTTCAGTATCTCTATAATACTCCTCAAGAACAATTTCAGCAAAAGTTTAATGAAATGTATCAAAATAGCCGCCGTAATCGTAATAACTTATTAATACCTATTGAGTGGCTATCGCATGATAATCCTACTGCAGCAGCTAACCTTATACTACAAAGGGACGACATAATCGCAAAACATATCGATGGAAGTTTCCAAATTGCACCTTGCAAATCGAACAACCCCGAATTGAAGTCAATAAAATTTGCCAGTGGCATCACCGATCACTTTGAGATTGAAAGAATAAATACTGAGCTGGAAATCTTATCATAACAACAGACCTACAGCAATTATCAAGCCAAACGGCCAGAATGGAATATCTGGGGAGAGATCAACCAAGAAAACACCGTAACTATCAGAACAAATCGGACATGGAGTCAACAAAATGACCGAACTAATACAAGAAGAACTGGACAACTTTGTGATGCATTGGCGGCTCATCACTTTTGACTTTTGTGTTTTCATAATTTGTTTGGCAATAATTATTATTAAAGTGAAAGTAAAATTGTTCCATATTTCATCTGCCTTGTATTAAACGTTCAAATCTAACGACAAACCGGACTGAAATTGAGTTAGCTGTCTCACTAAAAACCCAACAAAACCAAAATAAATTTATTAAACAACCAAATCATATAGATATTTTTAATTACATCTCCCAAACCTAAAATTTCGCTCAGTTGGAAGTGTCGGG
>NW_018111056.1:0-1188 GCF_000183805.2 Loa loa | reverse complement strand
GCCAAAAAAAAAAAAAAGGTTACGTGAAATAATTCATGAACTTAATGTAATCAATGTAACAAACTAATGCTAAAATTTTATACGTTTCTTCTTTAATTTGCGCAAAAAAAAAAAAAATGATTAAATTGTATTGGATCAAATGCTCATCAATAATATGGGATCAGTTAGATGCGACATTTGATGTCAAATTAGCAATTAGGTCTCAGAAGTTACTCTCTGTTATTGATTAATTAATTAATAGTGTAATCCAATTTAAAATTATTTCATTGTTGATTCACTTTTTTTTTCAATTGCAATATTTCAAAACACTAGCAGAATTAAACTCCGCTTCCTTTTTTGTTTTTTTTTTTTTTACTGCAAAAGGTTTTGACAAATAATTCATCCTTTTTCAGATAAGAAGTAACTCTCAATTTGCGCAATTTCGTTCCATTCATCACTTTGTCCTCAATTTTTCTTTCCTGAAATTTTCTTAAAAAACCAAAATTTTAAATTCGCAAAATTTTTTCAAAAATAATTTGCGAAAAAAGTTTTTGGCTTTTTTTTCTTTAATAATTTATAACAATTAATACTGATAAAATTTTCAACTTTCTCAACATCATTAGGTTTTAAAATTTTCAAATATTTTTTTTTTAATTTTTTGTTTATCGTAAAGAAACGAATCTGCCAGTGGCAGTATTTTAGCTAAATATTTGTGTGAATTTAATTTTCAGCGATTTTTTTTTAATGTTTGTGTTAGAAATAACGAGTTTTTTTCCAAATTTCCTTTCGTTTTGAAATTCTTTCTTTTTTTTTAATGCATGCATGAATTTTGATAGTTTTTATTTCCATTTTTTTTTTTAAATTAAAGAAAACAAGAAAAAAGAAAGAAGAAATAAAACAAGAAGAAAAACAATTTCAAATTTAGCATTTCAATTTTGCTAATTGATTTGTAAACGATTAATTTGTTTTTAACAAAATTTTAGAAATAGGAAGCAGAACTAGTTCTTTTATACGGATTATTATGCAATGTACTTAAGATAACACGTGTTCTTTTCCTTTTTTTTTTAAGAGAACTTAATTCGCAATTCACTCCAAAAAAAAATTAATTCTATTTACAATTTTCGGGCATTTTATTTCAATATCAAAAAGAAAATCATTATTATTATTATTATTATTATTATTATTATTATTATTATTATTATTATTATT
>NW_018111055.1:0-1188 GCF_000183805.2 Loa loa | reverse complement strand
TATGATTTGGCACGTATTATCCTAAGACAGAGATGCATGTAGCGATGGTGATGGAGGGATTATCGAACGGTTTAGGAAATAAGGTTTATTTGGAGTTACTTTTTCGTTTTTTTTTTTTGACATTGTGTGGTTTACGCTAACTTACATTAAAGTGACATGATTTAGCACGTGCTATTTTACTACTAAGACAGAGATGCATGTAGCGATAGCAATGTAGAGGATTATTGAACGGTTTAGGGAATAAGGTTTATAAGAAGGTTTTCTTCGCTTTTTTTGGCATTGTGTGGTTTAGTCTAACTTATATTAAAATGACTAAAGTACTATGTTGATGTCAATATCAGTATTTCACGATATCAGTACTTGGTTATTTTATATGTGTAGAATTTCAACTTCTAATTATCGTTTCAATTTTATATTATACACAAATTGTTGCACAACTTCAAATCTGTAAATTTTTTCAGCAAATGGAATTTAATTTCGAAAATGCTGACCAAATTGGTCCAAAGCTACCAAATTTGGCAGATTTGAAAAAATATCTGCGTGAGGAGAAGCCGCTGTACTACCAAGTGTTGGAGGAATATTTGCGAAATGCGGCACATTTGGTATGTTTATTTTTGATGTGAAGTTTTTTTATGGTAAGGCATTTCTATTATCCATGGCTTTACCTAAAAATAATTGCTAACTTTTGCTATTATTATTATTAGGATTAATACTAGAAGAGTGTACAAAATCCTTGACAAGAAAAGAAAACCTTCTCTTGTGAGGTCACTCAAAAATGCAATGAAAATGTCAGTATGGGATATTCAGTATAAAGACTAAAAACGTTCTGTTGAACTCTTCATTACCCGCTGTAAGTGATATTCCTCTTTAGATTAATGAATTAGGAGCGAAATTGGAACGAAGTGAGCGTCAAGCTCACGACGAAGGAAAAGTTGGGGAAAAGCAACGTGGAAATGAGGAGCAGCTCGTGCTCCACCTCCCCGAACAGCAACAGTGTGAAGAGCAGGAGATAATAGAGCCAGTACCGGCACTGGTTCACGATGAAGCAGAGGGGGTGGAGGAAGACGAAGCAACAGAGTTGCGGCAGGTACCACACGAGCTGTTGCTCAATGAAGGAGTTGTCGATGCGGTACCAAGAGCCGCGGTTGTCGATGCGGTACCGAGAGCCGCGTTAGTGGTCCGGAGACG
>NW_018111054.1:0-1189 GCF_000183805.2 Loa loa | reverse complement strand
TGAAAGGAAAGTGCTAACGCAATCTTTATTAAATCATCGTTGGCTAAGCAACCAAAAATTCGATCCCCCTCTTCTCTAAAAACAACGTCTACTTTATCGCTGAGATGCGGAAATTTCATTTCAATCTTTCTTTTTTTGTGAGCGCTGGGTCCTTCCTCATCTGTTCCTCCTGAAATTCTAATTAATCCATCGCTAATGTCCTTGTTCTTCACGTATTTAAACAGAAATTGTGAATTCATTCAAATTTCATAATCATACACTGTATATTTCAAAATAGTTCATTTAAATTTAGAGCTTGAAAGTTCAAAAAGTCTACCTTTTGCTAATGTAATATTGGATGACACCACAAAGCCCAAAAGGGATGTGAGGATGGCCAAATTTTTAAAATCCATTGTTATCAAAAGCTGAAAATAAAAATATATTCAATGATTTGAATAATCTTATGACTTTGTCCAATTCCTTTACTATTATAAGTGAATTTTGTTTTCATAGATGTTTGAGAGAATGGATCTAATCATTTTGTAATAAATCTGCTTGCTAAAGATGCAATTTTTCCCAATTCGTAAAAAAAATCTCTTCACTTCGCCATTTTATTGTATATTTCTTTTGATGAGTAACGACGGTAAATGATTAGTAATATGTATGAGATTTGCGCCCAAATTCGGTTGCTTCAGTGAAGGATAAGCTATATAATTACTTATTGTTTTAGCTACGATGACTAATCAATACTGTGAAACGAGTAAAAGAAATTGTAGAAACGAATTTGGTGAGGAGGGAGGCAGTTTGTGACAGTAGACTGAATTCTGAACGAAAATATTAATCTTTTATAGTGAAAAGATCGAATCAGTCAAAGATTAGAAAAAAAATCGAAATTAATCGCAGCTTTCTATTTTGCATTGAATAGCATGTATTCCGAAATAAAAAGTATTTCATACAGATTATGCAAAAGTAGTATTGTCACAAACAGTTTTCTGTAGAAATTGGGATTAACAGAATATTTCGTGTCAGTGGAAGCCTTTCAGTGGATTACATAAATTTGCATTTTTGTCAGAAATAGAAGGATCCAAAAGTAAGCCGGACCATCGATTGTCATTATTTTCCATTCAGGGAAAGTTGTAGAATTTACATCATTGTCTATTATTTCTGCCTTTTTGTATTTTTAATATAGATTTGCAATCCCACAAGCCCT
>NW_018111053.1:0-1189 GCF_000183805.2 Loa loa | reverse complement strand
CCCTTCCTCTCTCTCCTCTCTCTCTCTCTCTCTCTCTCTCCCCTTTTATATATATCATTGCATTATTTCTATCATTTGATACATATCATTATTGTATTAATTGTTACGTTAATTAGAAGTGAAACTTACTATAGCAATGAGAATTTAGGAGAGATCGGAATATTTTCCTAAAAAAAAACATTTTCCGCCAATTTCTTCCTTTTTTTTTTCCTTCTGAATGTAAAGATTGAACGATAAATTAAACTTTAAATGATCATATCTGGGAAATTCAACGAGGCGGAAAATTGTTGTTTAAAATTCATTCATTACATTTCATTAACATTTGTCATTTTATAATTCAGTATTTACTAATTTAATAGAATATTTGTAATTTATATTCCAATTATTTACCTTTCAATATTTGCAATTTATATTCCAATTATTTACCTTTCAATATTTGTAATTTACATTTCAATTATTCACCTTTCAACATTTGTATTTCATATTTTACTATCTTCATTAAAATTATCGTTAAAAATGAGATTTATCATATATGGTAAATTTGCCAAATAAGGAATAATTTGAAATTAAATAATTACTGGGCTGTTTCTTTTTTTTTTCAGTAACTATCTTGCATTGATAAGAGATAATAGAATTTTCATTGTTAATTTTCATTTTTTCTTTTTTCTTTTTTTTTTTTTTAGTTGCAATGAATCATCAGGTGAATGCTGAATGGTTCTGTTAGATATTGTTTGAAGCATTTTAAACTATCTGACAAACGTTTCATTAAAAATTGTTTTAAATTCTTTGGAAATTTTTATTAAAATTGTTAAAAATTTGTTAAAAGATAGTTTCTTGGAAAATCAATAAATTTGTTTGGTTAAATATAGAATGTATAGCAGTACTGACTGTGTCATCATTTATGTTTAAGTCATTTCATGGTCACCTCAAAAATGTATTTCAGAAATATCAATTAGATGATGTAGTATGTATGGTATTGGAAAAAAGACAATCATTTTTTTTTTTCGTTTCTAAAACAAAATCATTAATGTTTTGTTAATTAATAATTTAAAAATTTTGAATTTCTTTTTTTATTTACATTGTAATCTTATTCTTTTGTAGTATTGACGTGAAACTAAATGTTATATGCAAAAGATAGATCGATAGATAAATAGATAGATAGATCGATAGATAAATAGATAGATAGATC
>NW_018111052.1:0-1189 GCF_000183805.2 Loa loa | reverse complement strand
TTTTCTTCCTTCCTTACTATTTCTTNTTTCTTTCTTTCTTTCTCTCTCTCTCTCTCTCTCTCTCTCTCTCTCTCTCTTTCTCTTTCTTTTCCCTTGTTTTCAAATGTTATTTAATCATTTGTTGATAAATTTTTAAATTAGTCAAATGATAGCGAAACATTCGTTTCTCATGAGGAAACAGCTGCGCTCATTTGTCTTCATCTGCGCCATTTCATTCATTTTGTGTGTCATAAAGTCGTTGAAACAATTATTTTTGTTAAATCTAAAACAAGAAAGAAACAGTCAAATTGTATCAATCAATGCGATTTTTCATTTCTTTCTTATCAGAAATTTTGTTTTTTTTTTAAATAATTTAATTAAAAATTCTAATCAAATAAAAAAGATAAAACAAAAACAAAAAAAATTTCAAAATTGAAATTCAGTAATTAACAAAAAATGTTTCGAGTTGTTTAAAAAAGACAATAAAATAAATGGTAATTTCATTAATTAATTTTTTCCTTCCACTTTTTAATATGCAATTAATAATAGAAGTAATTTATATTTAGTAGTGTTATTGTTTTCAAATTTAAATAAAACGATTTAATGATATTTAATGGTATAATTTAAATTTGAAGATATGCAAATTTACAGATAGATTATTTATTTTAATTTGTGATAAAAAACATTTGATATAATTAAATTGAAAAATTATTTTATTAAAATTAATCGAATGGAAAAAGAAATAAAAGTGACAAAACAAATGCATTTAATTTAAAAAAAAAGGAAAAAAAGTAATAATAATAATAATAAGCAAAACGAACGAAAACTGTAAATTGATAATTATTTAAATCTCAAATTTAATTTTGCTCCTAAAACTTATTATTAATTTCAAATATCAGTCATTGATAATTAAATTTTATTGGAGTAAAATGAATAATGCAACACGGAAGTTTGAAATAAGCCGGAAGTTTGTAATTAAACTTATTGAAATAAAATAATGCATTACGGAAGTTTGAATAGGATGATATTATATCCTGATGTACTTAACATATAAATGCTTAAAATTACATTTAATGAGTTTAATTATTCATTTAATTGTCATGATAAAAGCCGAAGAGTTAATAAGAAACGATAATTATACATTAAAAACAAAAAGAAAAAAGGAAAAATTAAATTCAACTTCATAGCTTTTTTTTTTTTTTTTTAAAGT
>NW_018111051.1:0-1190 GCF_000183805.2 Loa loa | reverse complement strand
AGAAAATATTCCACTTACCAAAAATTAATTTGATGTGAAGTGCTCAGTTTGTAGAATAATTAACATATGCAAACAAGTGATTGTTGATATAAGCTGATAAGAATGATTGGGGGTTTAGCTCAGTGGTAGAGCGCTCGCTTTGCATGCGAGAGGGCGGGGGTTCGATCCCCCCAACCTCCAGGTAAAGTCGCCTCGAGAGGCTTTTGGGTAAGCAATGCTCGCATAGTGAATGAGGTGTGATATGCCAGACAGCGTAACGCGCCGCGACATTATGTTAAATGTCCAAATTGATAATAACCAACAACTAACCTTATTCCTTCAATGTTTTTACAAAATGGGGGTTTGTGGGTGTTGGATTTGAGAGATCGAACTCTCCAGCAAATATACTTTGTGTGAACTAAATATTATGTCCTGTGCACTCCATTAATGGAAGAAAAATATAAAATAATAAATGTCACATAATTTTCTAACCGCTTCTGCAAAAATATCTCGTTAAGTTGCGAATAGTTGATTTGTATTCAGTGAATGTTCCAAATTGCTGGCAACTCACTCGTGTGAGTTGCGAATAGTTGTCTTACTCATCTCAGAGGAACAATACTGATACACATATAAAATAATAGAATGCTGACAATATAATACGGAAAAACGAATTTATCTTATGGAAAATGAAACAATACCAGAAATATCAATACGTATTTTTGTTCAAAATACGTCTATCAGCTCATACTACACGCAATTCTTCATATGTTTTTCCAAATAGGATTTCGACAAGAAAGCTTTGTCGCACTCAATGCAGTTGAATCTGGCCTATCATTATCATGAATCCTCATATGTCTATGCAGATTCCCTGACAATGTGAAATTTGCCTGCATTTCGGACAAGAAAACGGCCTCCTACCGATATGAATCCCAATATGTTCATTTAGATACTTTACCCGGGTGAAATTCATTGTGCATTCCGAACAGGAGAACGGTCTCTTACCGGTATGAATCACTGTATGTCTGCGCAGACTCCCTGATGTGGTAAAATTTGCCGCGCAATTCTGGCAAGAGAACGGCCTCTTACCGGTATGAATCTTCATATGTGAACTCGATGGCGTAACGAAATCTTCCTTTGGATATTTCGGATTTGAACATTTCTCATCTGTGTGAGTCGTATGCTCTGGATGTTCCGTTTGATTGTTTGGTATT
>NW_018111050.1:0-1191 GCF_000183805.2 Loa loa | reverse complement strand
AAAAAAAAAAAAAAAAGAAAAAGTGAAAAGGAAAAAAGATCGGACAATAATTAGAGATGGAAATTTAACGCTGATTAAATTTTGCATTCATATAATGAAGGGATACAAAAATATTCTCTCGAATTTGAAATATGCGAATAATCGAAGGTATTGGTTTAGTTTGAATTTATTCGATAGTGAAAAAATGAATTTTTCAAATAAAATTACAGTGTGAATTAATGAATGGTAGAGAAAAGTCATACTTTTTTTTTTGCTTTTTAATTAATTATTTTATAATTTACCGAAATTTTTAGAGATGAATATTTTCAAATAAAATTATAATTCGAATTAATGAAAGAAAAGTCTGCCTTTTTTTTAACTCATTATTTATAATTGCCGAAATTTTTCTCGAAGAAAATAGGATCGAAAGTTTTTCGGAATCATTTACTTTTATTGAAAAAGAATAACTGATCGATCAAATTAATTTTAATTATTGAAATAAAAAATATCCTACCTTCTTTATTACTATCAATTATCGGTGATTTTGTTGTTATATTATGACTTGTTATAGCGATTACTCTTCCAAATGCTAATTTAACGGTAACAGTCACACAGACGATAAAAGTTTGTATTGAAAGTTGTTGCATATGGCACGCATAAAGGCAATAGCTAAAATTTAATTCTATTCTTCTAAAAAAATTTTTAAACTTATAACCAGCATAACAAACTGATAAAGGAAGTGATAAAGTGTTAAAATTAAATTATTGATATGACTAATTTATTCAATACAATTTCACATATATATATATCAACCATATCACGTTAAATATCTTTAACAATAATAATCACATAAATAATCATAACTTATTTTAGATACTCTTAATTAATTTAGAAAATTTCAATTTATTTGATAGTCTATGAATAAGAATGAATCCATAGGAATTCTATTCTGATTCAGAAAACGACAGCAATGAAATATTGTATTACGAATAGAAAAATATTATCTTTAACAAAGAAAAAGAGTAATTTGTTGAAGTTGGTAATTTGATAATAATTGAAAATTTGAAACGAATAATAAAATTCCTCATATGCTATTTTTTATTTTTGCATTTTTTTTTTCAATCAATGTGAGGGAAAAAAAAATTTTGGAATTGAGCATGAAGAACGAGCGAAGAAATAAAAGTGCTAATGATTTGCAAAAATAACAGCTAC
>NW_018111049.1:0-1191 GCF_000183805.2 Loa loa | reverse complement strand
TAATAATAATAATAATAATAATAATAATAATAATAGTAATAATAATAATAATAATAACATTTATCAGCATGTATATATTAGTGTAATTGAAACAACAATAGTAATAATTTTAAAATGTTCAAAATCATCCCATCTTTTGTTTTCTGTTTTTATATTTTTACATTTTGTTTATTTTTATATTATATAGAAAAGTATACAAATTCTAAAATGATTGCTAAAAATTTCTTGATAATAAATAATTTACAAAACGGAAAAAAAATGTGTTTAATTAAAGAAATGAAAATGGTTGATAAAATTAATTAACCATAATATTATCATAATATTAGAAAAAAAAGCACACAAAAATTTTTCCCTCATAATAATGTATCATTTAATTAATCCATTTCTAATACAAATTCTTATTTTTATTATTATTTTTTTTTATTATAATAAATTTCCGGAAATATTTCAGCTAAGGTAGCTTTTCCAATTTTCCGGTTAGCTTTTACCTTTTTCCAATAATACAATCATTAAAATGGCTTTTATTATTTCATTTTACCTTTTCGTTTTTTTTCTTTTTTTTAATTTTAATCATGAAAATAATTATTTTATCATAAATTTGCATCATTTCATTTTTAAAATAATTGTTAAATCGGTATCATCAAAGCATTAAATGCTTAAAATATCCTTTAATAGATTTATGAAGTAGTAGTAGTAGTAGTAGTAGTAGTAGTAGTAGTAGTAGTAGTAGTAGTAATAATGATGATAGGAATGAATTCTACTAAAATTGTTATAGACAGGATAAAGGTGTACCATAATGATAGCTATCAATCAATCCAATGGACAAGAAATTTTGATGGTGCTATAAGAGAGTGAGAGAGACAATAAAAGCGGTCACTGTAGAAGTTATTTCTCATCATCCATTTTCATCGACATGTATCACATCTTGTTACTATGATACATTGACGCAACAGCTGTCGTTGTCCTCAATTCAACGATCCGAGACCGATAAAAGCCGCTTAGCAACCTATCGTCAACCCTATTCGACCCCAAAATTATTCCAATTCAATATAATTTACTTCTTTTAACATTTTTTTTTTTTTTTTAGTCAATTTATTAAGCTATTTGGAAAAAAAAAGAAATCGTAATAATGAATGGAAAAATTATTGAAAAATAAAAAATAAAACAAAAAAAAGAACAGAAAATTTAAAA
>NW_018111048.1:0-1191 GCF_000183805.2 Loa loa | reverse complement strand
AAAACGTCTTTTTTTGTTTTGCAATGTATAAAAATAAAGACTAAATTTTAAAAAAAAAAAAAACTAAAAAATTTGAAAATTAAAAATTCGAAATGAATAGTGTTCAAATTGCATTTGAATAATACAAAACCATATATTATCAATATAAAAATGATTTTTATCTTTGACATCAAATAAAAAAAAAAAGGAATTTCTTCAACAATATAAAACAATTGGAATAAATGTCGACAAAGAAAAAAAAGAAAGAAAAAAAACGATTAATTAAAATAATTAATGATTTTAGAATAGGAATGATTTACTGATTTCAATGGCTAATGGATGACCCTGACATTATTATACTATCAAATGGCAACATAGATACGATTTACTAATAGAATTAATTTTTAAATTTTAATTTAATCCGTTTCATATTAAGATATCTTATAGATATGTTTGACAATATGCTTATAAATTGTAATAAATCATTAAATTAGCATATTGCTGTAATTAAATGGATTACTTAATTGATAATGAAAAATGAAATCAAATAATTTGTTATTTGTAGAAGGTTAAAAAATTTATAAAATCTTTGCTCAAAAGAAATCTAAAAGAAGTATAAGTAATAAGCTATTATTTTATTCCAAAAAAAAAAAGTCCGAAAAAATTCAAAGTTATTTTACTTTACCCAAAAAGGAAAAAAAAGTTTAACAGAATTTTAAGTAAGCAATTATTTTATCCAAAAAAGAATCTGAAAGAAATATGTTCAAGATAAGTTATTATTTTATTCGAAAGTTATTATTTTCCTATCATTTCAAGCTATTATTTTATTCGCAAAAAAGTTTAAGCTAATATTTTATTTAAAAAAAAAATCTAACATAAATTTAAGTAAGCTATTATTTTACCTAAAAAATACTGAAAGAAGTAAGTTTATGGTAAGTTATTATTTCATTCGGGAATTACTATTTAAGTTATTATTTCAAATTATTATTTTTTTCCCCAGCAAAATTTAAGCTGCTATTTTATTTTAAAAAAACGAACACAAGTTTAAGTATGCTATTATTTTATACTAGAAAAGTTTGAAGTAATTTTAATTAAGTTATTATTTTCCTTCAAGTTTTTTTCTACATATACATATATGTGCAAACAAAAATTTTGAAATTTTACAAAAGTAAATATTAATTTAATTGCTAGCACTGCAAAAAAAAAAAAGAA
>NW_018111047.1:0-1192 GCF_000183805.2 Loa loa | reverse complement strand
TTTTTTTAAAGATTACTTTAAATACGGTAAATTCATTGAATTAAATGTCAACGTTAATGTCATCAAATACTATAACTAAAAGATATTTGAATATCAAAGTATGATAATTGATGAATGGTATGATAATATATTAATTCAATTCTTCCTTTTTTTTTTTTTTCTAAATGAGGGAACATTTAAACATTAACACATCTCTTACTTTCATTTTATACAATTGTGTAATTATAATCTAAAATTACATACACATATTACATATCATTGCTAAATTTTCCAATTAAACGAAGTAAATAACAGATTCTATCAATCATTTTAAATGGAAACGGATGAGCATCACAACGATTTGGTGTCACACGTTGGTTGACACAACTGAAATAGGTTTAGGCAAACCGATGATTTATGATCTCATTTCTTCCTTCTTTTATGCCTAAATACTATTCTATGGGTTAGTGAAAAGTTGTTACAATCGATGACCTCGAAAACATTTGCAGTAATCTATTTTTGAATTCATTTCTATATTAATAAATGATCAATTATAAAATGATATCAAAGATCAACAATGAGAGAATCAAAATGTCACATCATTCGTCATATCATTCAATTTGATCATTTAAATTAAGTAATTTTTTGCAAATCCATGTTATGAATGGGACTGATAATTTTTTGTAAAGTTTATCAAAATGATAGATTAAATTTATTATAGCTATAAAATAAAACATAAAATTTTGAAAAAATAAAATATCTCGCACTCTTTATCATTGACAAACTTTTTTTTTTCTTTTTTTCAAAACTATTGATACTAAACTTAATCTTTGAACTATCTAACAAATGATGATTCATCAACATTATAAATCTATGATTATATTTAAGAAATTTTTAATATAAACGAAATATTGATGAAAATATCGATATAATACATACAACAATATAGTAATAAAGAAGATAAGAATACCTTGATAGTGACCTTGATTGACCGGTTAAATAAGAAGAACTAAGTGCTACATGGTAAGAAAAGAAACGAGACGAATGCAACATGTCATCGAGATATCAAATAAAACAATTGATTCTCTTAAATAGTAGCCTTCAAGAGCTTTCATGTCTTCCTATGATAATCTTAACCTCTCTGTATCTTGGTATAATCGAACAGAGAGAATATTTTCATTGAAGATAGTACGGTACAAGTAAAAAAAAAAAA
>NW_018111046.1:0-1192 GCF_000183805.2 Loa loa | reverse complement strand
TTTTTATTAAATGAGAAAATGGAAAAATGAATGGAATGATTAAATGTATGAATCAGTTAAGAAAATTAATGAAAATATGTAAATTTTATTGAAAACAAAAAAAAAAAAGGAAAAATTGGTAGAAATAATATGAAAATGTAACCTATCTTATAGCACGATTAATTGACATTAAAATGATTTCATTATTCTTTGGTCGAAAAAAACAAAAAAAAAACGAAACAAAAATAAATAAAAAAAAAAAACGCTATTCACCCATCCTTTTTCTTTTTGATTTATTAATCAATTCGCTAAATAATTATGAATGAGCACATATAATTGCCGGAATTATATTCCGGAAAGTTTCGAATTGATAATATTTTAAACAAATTTTGAATTTGAAGTAATACATTTTTGCATATTGAAGATTTCATATCATTTTATTTTTAGCTTTCAATTAAAAATTTTTAAAATTTGATCGATCGGAAAAGAAAAAATGATCGATCGCTTATTTATTACATATATTTTTCCTACTTCACATTATGGGCATTATTGTTGAATTTTCTAGTCCAACCATTTTAAATGACGTAAATTAAAGCTGTAATTATAGTAAGATGATAATTAGGAGGCTAAAAAATTGAAAGATTGGGAATAAGAATGAAAAGGATTTACAGAAATTGTGGCCAATTTTTTCAAACTAGAAATGACAAAAGTGAAATTTTATAATTTTATAGTAGGAATAGTACCAATGGTCATTTATATTGATTTATGGAATAAAAATTTAGTCCATTAATACAAACAAACTATAATATATAATAAATCCTTTTTTTTTTTTTTGGCTCAACTAAAATTTCACATAAGATATCCATTGAATTTTATTTGAATCATTAATAACAGTAATAATAGGAGAAATGATATCATTGCATATCGTTACTTAAATTAATAATAATGGTGATAACTGGAGAAATGATATTATCAAATATTGTTACTTAAATTAATAATAATAGTGATAATCCGGAGAAATGATATTATCAAATATTGTTACTTAAATTAATAATAATAGTGATAACCGGAGAAATGATATTATCAAATATTGTTACTTAAATTAATAATAATAGTGATAACCGGAGAAATGATATTATCAAATATTGTTACTTAAATTAATAATAATAGTGATAACCGGAGAAATGATATTATCAAATATTGTTACTTAAAT
>NW_018111045.1:0-1192 GCF_000183805.2 Loa loa | reverse complement strand
ACATTCGATATTTGATATATCCAATACTTATCTATACACAATATACCACAATGTTGTTTAATGTAATCATCAAGCTTATCCAATATCCGATGTGTAATATTTGATATATTCAATACTTATTCAGCTCAAAACGTGCCATAATATTATTCGATTAATCGCCAGACTTATTCAATATTCGGTATTCGATTTTGATATATTCAATACTTATTCGATGCAAAATATGCCACAATAAATATAATTGCCAAAGTTATTCAGTATCCGATATTCGATATATGATATATTCAATACTTCGACACAAAATATACCACAATATTATTTCAATGTAATCGTCAAACTTATTCAATATTCGATATTCGATACTTGATATATTCAACACTTATTCGATACAAAATATACTATATACTATAATATCATTCAATATAATCATCAAACCTATTTCAACCGACTTAAATACATTTTCCACAGTAAAAACTTTGCACTAATAGAAAACGATTCCTTTGCCAATGCAAAAGAACCCAACCAAAAAATAAAGAGAAATGAATATTCCCCTCTTTTGTTTCACAATAAATTTCTACTGTTGTGGAACTATCAACAGTAATAGTTATGCTTCCGATGGTGCAATTATCATGAAGTTAACACTGTCAATAATGAGTGGATTATTCATTGTTTGATAATGATCCAATGAATAATTATTGTTTTGCTTTCTCTATTCTTATTTTCTTTCTCTATATTGTTTGCTTTCTCTGTTCTGTTTGTTTTCTCCATTCTTAATCAGTAGTTTGAAATATATTAAGGCTCATTGTAATGAAAGTAAGAATATAGGTATGTAAATAAACTTGAATGTTGGGTAAATGACAATGAGTAAGCGTGAATGAATGATAAAATGATAACGAATAAGCGTGAATGATCAATAAAGGATATGAGAAAACATATGAATGAATGATCAATATTCGATGATGATGTATTCAATGCTTATTTGATATAAAGTATGCGATAATATCATTTAATGTAATCGCCAAACTTATTCAATATTCGACATTCGATATTTGATATATCCAATACTTATCTATACACAATATACCACAATGTTGTTTAATGTAATCATCAAGCTTATCCAATATCCGATATGTAATATTTGATATATTCAATACTTATTCAGTTCAAAACGTGCCATAATATTATTCGATTAATC
>NW_018111044.1:0-1193 GCF_000183805.2 Loa loa | reverse complement strand
TAGACACTCCCATCAAAATTAACAAATATATATATGTTCTCTGACCAATACCTAACAGATGTAATTGGGTGGTATCTATCAAACTGTCTGCCACTATTTCATTTATTTCGACAGATAATGTCAGCCGTTTTTCAAAGTTTAATGTCAAGAGATTTCAGAGCTTCACGATAACACTCGCTTTTTCAAACAAAATTGTCTTTTTATTGAAATTACTTATAACTATGCAAGTTTGCACGAATTCTGCTTTGGAATACTTGTAACCAGTCTCCGACATGAATAACTTGTTGTATTTGACGTGAGAGATGTTCGCATTATATGCACAATGAATTCGTGCCGATCTCTTTTAAATGCTAATATACTTAAAATAGTATACACTTGAAAAAGTTTTAAGCAATTATCAAACAGTAGGAAGTGTTGTTTCTTATAAGCAACCATTCCGTACATTAGTAAATTTGAATATTTTTTTTCAGAATTGGCAAGAAAACACTCCCACCAAAATGCATTCCATCTGTTTCATCTTCTTTCTCTTTCAACTGAGTAACACTCAAACTATCGTAAGTTCATTTAAAATTAAGGAACAGAAGATGGTGCTGCAATATTTCTAAGATTTCAAAATTTCCGCGCAACTTAATTTCATAAAAATTTAAGGAGCCGCAAACAGAACCGTTCGATTTATCAATGTTAAGAATGGCCGAGAGACGGGTGGACCATTATATCTATCAGCGCCAGAAGTGAGTGGGCAACAATTAGAACTCTGTGAAAATGGTCAAAATGGCGCAAGCTCCTTGAACCCACCAATTCAAGAAGTTAATAGAAAGCAAACAAGTGTAGGAATAAATCCCAAGAAAATCTGGCTTAAGAACTATCAACATGAAATATCCAACATCCAAACAATCAAACGGAAACATCCAGAGCATGCGATTCACATAGATGAGAAACGGTTCAAATCCGAAATATCCAAGGAAGATTTCGTTGCGCCATCCGAGTTCATATATGAAGATTCATACCGGTAAGAGGCCGTTCTCTTGCCATAATTGCGCGGCAAATTTTACCACATCAGGGAATCTGCGTAGACATATTCATACCGGTAAGAGACCGTTATCCTGTTCGGAATGCACAATGAATTTCACTCGTGCAGATTATCTGAATGAGCATATGAAGATTCATAGCAATAGGAGGCCGTTTTCTGTTCG
>NW_018111043.1:0-1194 GCF_000183805.2 Loa loa | reverse complement strand
GTCTTCGAAGTGTCTCTCTGCTGAAAGATAATATTTGTCATGGTGAGTTTCTGTTCGGCATAAAACTTTAACAGAAGCTGTCCGTTGTCGTTGAAGTTTCCAAGTGTCATGCTTGCCTAATACACCTTTTCAGGCTTTGGAATTCCTTCCAACTCTAACGTCAAGGATTATGACCTTCATAGGTCGATATAGAATCTATTTTTTTTTTTCATGGAGTCAACTTGCATAGTTGGAGCATGTATGGTGAAGGGAACAATTTGCTATTTGTTGTTATGTAGGGAGAAAATACGATGGGAATGATCTGTCGGTTGATTTTCGAGTTTGGAGGTGATGGAGTTCTGGAAGATGACTTTTAATTTTAAGCCTTCTTGATCAATAGAGTATATAACCGGTACCATGTTCATTGATGATACAATCCTCATAGAAACGAACTTCACTAAGAGAGCAATGTCGACATTCAATCGTGATAGTTCGTGAGAAATTAGAGCAAAACGACTTTCAACAACCTTCTATATTCGTATTATCAAGCATGGTTTTGATATTCCAGCACACGAGTGTTTTTCATGTACACCTTTGAAGGCAGGTGTATACTTTGGTTTTTCTGTCTTTGTTTGACTGCGGTTAATCAACCGAATAGAGATAGAGATGAACTTTGATTAATGCACCCTTTTTAGACCCCTCTCCGTATGGGGCAAATAGTACTTTCTTTGAAAGAGGCCACTTAGTCGTTCAGGATGCTGCCGAACAAGACTGTTATCTCCGGGGTTAATCTCGAGCGATCAATGTCCTGAACCGCTTGCATATAGGGTTAGGTCTGCGGCTTCCAGTGCACCCTATCACCTACCGTTTCGTCCTTGCCTGTCGCTACATGACTTTAAAAAGTGGGTGTATCCTTCGAGCCTACACGGTGGATTTTTAAAGTGAGGCACATCGTACACGGACTGGTCTCACCCTTTACTCCTGAGGTTCATCTGCCAAGGCCCAACGAGCTTGGATGGTGGCATTGAATGGTGTTGAATTTGTCGTCTTTTTTCACTGCTAGTATCATTGATTCTTGGTGTGGTAGTTCCCGAAATAATCAATACTTTTGTAGGATAATGTATGCTAGTACTGATAGATGCTGCACTGCATGATATGTTTGTTGGTGGTTGTTGTGGCATCGTTTAGTATGAATTATATTTTGACATGGTTGCT
>NW_018111042.1:0-1194 GCF_000183805.2 Loa loa | reverse complement strand
CTTACTATACTGCTGTCATATTAGTTCATTAGAATCGTTTTGACCTAAATACTGCAAATGTTATCGAACTAATGATTTGATTAATTCGAGCAAGTGTGAGAACTACCGGAACCATTCGGTTTCGAAAGTGATACCTCGTTACTGAGCTAATCACAGATGATGATAATGTAATGCCGTGAGTTTGGCATTGATAATTCCCCAATTAAATGAAGAATGGATTTTTATCTTCTTTGTCTTCCCTCCTTCATTAACAGCTTTATTGAAAGTAATATGATGATTGCGAACAGAATTTCCAACTAATTTGAACATATGTCAAGCGTGTCGACGTATAAAATAAGGCCTGCACAATCTTAACTGCACCATTCTCCATCAAATTCTTTAATCATTCGTTTCGCAGGAAGGGTTCATTCAGCATAATTTAATCTTCCAAGGCATTCTTCCAAGTGCGAAATCATACACTGCACAAATTTTTGTTTGTGCAATAAACATACAACCAATTTTTAATTTTTCGAATTTAAGAAAATTTAAAAAATTCCAGTGACTGATTCATCAAATCTATGGAAGTATATGAGTAACCAACCGTCAACAACTAAGTTTGCAGAAATACACTATTCTCACAAGCGAATTGACATCGATGCAAAACATCCGTCGATTAACCAAACCTTTACAACTCTCGCTGCCAAAAACTGCATTCATTAGACACATATCACCGATGCCAAAACGTGTAATGGATATCATTAACTACAGTAATGTCCAAGAGACGCGAAAAATATAATTAAATGAAGGCGTTCCATTTTCCAAGTTATCGATATGTCGTGCTACTCAGTCAAATGGTATTTACAATTTAAATTACACTTCTTTCGATTTTTACCTAATGATAGGATTAGAATGAATGAAATGATTGTTTTCGAAAGGCTCCCTTCGGCATGGAATGTGTGCCGGGTGAAGTACTCTGGTTGTTTCAACGTATTATATGTCGCCTTGCATATTTACCTATTTACTATTTATGCATAAAATTGTTTGAATTTGAGTAATCTTCATTACAACAGCTCTACCCAAACTTCATCTCACTTTTCGTATTTTTTAAGACATCCATTCAACCATCCATCGGTTGATTCAGTCGGAGAACGGTAAGTACTGCCGCATCCCAAAGCTCCACTCAAGCGGTCGCAAAGCAGACTGTTTAAGAATGGT
>NW_018111041.1:0-1194 GCF_000183805.2 Loa loa | reverse complement strand
TTTTTGGTTTTTTTTGGCAAAAATATTTTGGTCATTCTGATATTTTCTTATCATTATTATCATTACAAATGTTAATATCAATTGTGATAATATTTTTATCACTTCAATAAAAGAAAAATTTTTCATTTTAGAACAAATTAAATTTTTTTAACACTTAAAATATACAACCAAATAAATGATAAATTTGCTATTGGTTTATTCAAAAAAAAGACGTTTTAATAAAAAATGATGGAGGAATCGACGATCAAAGCCATTCCGAAGTGTAGGCTGATTAATTGAAGAGAAAGATACTCTTATCCGATTGAGTCATTGATGATTACTTTCTTTGTGAGGGGCGGTTTGGCAGAGGATCATCAGGCGCATTCGGTTCTTCTCAAAACCTAATGGCGGCATTTCATCATCTTATCAGTTTGTCGATCGTTTGCTATTAAATCTCACGTATATCAGATAGGATTTATCTGAGTAAAACAACTCGAGTTTCCAACCAGTGTGCCTGTCTATTTTACTTGTCTGAAAGTCCTGCAATCTTCCTCTGTTAAAAAATTCAAAGAAGGAAATACGATAAGGTCTCTTATTATTAGTCATCGTTCAGCTATTAGCACAGTAAGATTGCAGGAATGTTACACAGAGTACCATAGTTGGAAAAAGCTCCTTAAGTGTTATATACCATAAAATTTGCTATAATTTTAAAAGTGGATGTTGGAATAAATCTGTTTATATGGGTACTTCAAAAAGTGCTAACAAATTAACTGTTATTCTAGCTGCTTATTAAAAATGGAAAGGACTAAATTGGGTTGTGACCGCCAATCCTGTCTGGGTCAAAATTGCTTCTAAGCAGAAGATAATTTATCAGATGGCTATTCTCAAATCGAATTTCGATTCCAACAAATGGACTGTGACTTGAAGTTTCTTCCCCAGAAGTAATTTCCAGGGACTTCTTTATTTTTTTCCCTTTTTTTTCAGTTCCCTTCCATTCAAAGTTGTACAACCGACACGACATTTTGAGTGACTTCAACCCAACAACCGTTTAAAGTACCACAACATATACTATTAGGATGCTGGATCGATGACCCTTTCAATGCATACTAGCACAAACTGAATCGGAAAACATACCGGAAATTCATTTCTTGTGACCCCTCGATGAAATAATAATAATAATAAATAATAATAATGACAACAATAATAATAATAAAC
>NW_018111040.1:0-1194 GCF_000183805.2 Loa loa | reverse complement strand
TAGCTTAGCATCTTTCTAACTGTTGTTTCTACCATTGTCTTTTCCTTTTTGGTCTTACTACCTGTGTGTGTGTGTGTGTGTGTGTGTGTGTGTATGTGTGTATGTGTGTGTGTGTGTGTGTGGTGTGCATGTGTGCGTGTGTGGGATCTTTCCATTTGTTGACTTCCACACACAGAACTTCGTATACAACACATTTTTCCATCATAGATTCATAGGTTTCGAACTCTGACTTCTGGATGATATCATAAGAGAAAGTTACTGGTGGTATGCATACTCGAAGGACTGAGAGTTGTATTGTAGATTCTACGATATACTTGCTGAAAGAGATATCGAAAACTTCCAGAGTTTCTTAAACTACGGTAGGATCACTGATTTAATGCTTGAATGGAGGGATGTGTTAGCACTACCATGAAAAGGTAGAAAATGAAGAAGTTGCAACTTAAATCAGCTGAGAGTTTAGAAAAATAAATCAGCGGAACTATCGTTGACGTACATAAGACATGATCCGGGAATCTTATACTATTTGCTACAATCATATGAGATCTCCTAATGAGTCGGTGATGAACGTCAGCTTCTCAACAAGCTTCCAAATCAGTACTGCAAATTCTTGATGAAGATTGGGATAGGAGACGAATAACTTAGGAACAATATGAAGAGATCGGTATATAAGAGTAGATTTAATTTCAGAGATCTCCGTGAGCTAAATTTGTTTTAATGAATGAATTTTTAGAATGAATCATTATATTTTAATTCGAAAAATAAATTAATCCATCACATTTAACACTAATAATTGTTCATTCTGGACTTGTTGTGAAGTTTCGTCTAATTAATGATCTTAACAATACAAAAATCATCAAAGCCGAATAAAGTTAAAATCTTCCCTTCGAAAAGTTGCTACAGTTTCACTTCCAATTATTCCTTCATATTATCACTTTTTTTCATTAAAACATAATTTCAATGAATTTCGTACCACTGATAAGTTATTCAGTTATCTCGAAATCTTTACTCCCTAAATGACTGTATAAATCGACCGCATCATCTGAATTTCGCGATCGCAAATCTATCGAAATCAAATCTCGCAAACATTTGGGCACTTCGATTTTATATCTTTTTTTTTTTACATATTCCCTTCGTATCACTTTCTTTGTCAATCTGACCGGTGATGGATGAATCAGAATGTTTTGATGAGCTATC
>NW_018111039.1:0-1194 GCF_000183805.2 Loa loa | reverse complement strand
ATAATAATAATAATAATAATAATAATAATAATAATAATAATAATAATAATAATAATAATAATAATAATAATAATAATAATAATAATAATAATAATAATAATAATAATAATAATAATAATAATAATAATAATAATAATAATAATAATAATAATAATAATAATAATAACAATAATAATAATAATAATAATAATTGGTAATGATAATAATTAGTAGTAAAAATAATGGTAATGGTAATATTAATAATAATAACGATAATAATAATAATAAAATAGTAGTAATAATCATAAAAATAACGTGCATAATATTAATAACGGTAATACCGCCATTATATGTTAATCAGTATATCATATTAAAATTTCCATGTATGAAGAAAAAAAAATGAAAGAAAAAATATTCGCTTTTTAGCTTATCGAAAAATGAGGAAATAAAATAAATAGCGACAAGTGAAGAGATTGAAATAGCAAGTGATAATTTGGAAAAAAAGACAAGAAGTGGAAGGATAATTTGGAAAAGTTTTCTCTTCTAACAATCAATTCTACTATTCACCAAATGACAATGCCAAAAAAAAAGTCATTAATTACATCAAAATGTCATTAATTTTCAATTAATTTTATTAATTAAAAGGTCAATAATTTGCAAGTGATTTCATTAATTAAAATGTCATTAATTACAAAAATTTTTTAATGCCCTATGGCGTTAAAAATATTCGTAATTAATGACTTTTGAAAAATTAAATTTTTAAATAAATTTTAAAAAAATAAATAAAATTGGAGAAGAAATAAAAATTTTTTACGACATGAAAACATTTATCAATTTTTTTATTCAAATATTTCGTTTTTCCTTCGTTTTTTTTTTTTTTTTGTTTTTTCATTTTGTTTTTCCACATTTCCAGCATTTAATTATTGCACAAAATAAATTTTTTTTCTTTTTTGATATTTGATTTCGTACAATGATTCGATTACCTATTAAAGTAATAATAATAGCAATAATTAATTATTGGCAATATATTTCCATTTCCTTTTCCATTTCCACATTTTCAATTTCATAATGTAATATCGTAATTTTATATTACTTTTCTCAGCAAAATGCCAGACATTAATTTGCAATTTTAATTTTCAAATCAAAATTTATTTCTCTTCCATTGTTTTCTTTTTCTTCTCTCTCTCTCTCTCTTCCTTTCCTTACTTTACTCTG
>NW_018111038.1:0-1196 GCF_000183805.2 Loa loa | reverse complement strand
GAAAAAAAAAAAAAAAAAATAAAGAAATGTTAAATATGTCATAAGTTATGTTAACAAATGCTAATTTGATAAATGATAATTTACATTCGTTTTTTTTTTTTTTTTAAAACAGAAAATGATATGATAAGATTGTGGAATATGTTCAAAAACAAATGTATCCATTCAAATAAATGATAAGTGATAAGGATTGTAAGCACTTCTTTGATCAATTTATTTGTCAAATCATATCATCAAACAATTTTTCAACTTGATTCTTTTTACTCAACTTCTTTTCTAAGCATAAATGATGTAATGCTGATTCATTTCAATTCAAGGAAACACATTAACGCCTCAGTTATATAAGTCAAAATTTTTCTTTCTCTCTCTTTCTTTCTCTCTCTCTCTCTCTCTCTTTCTCTCTCTATTGGCTTCATTTATTTATATATTTAAAAATGTCATTTCATTTTATTGAACTATAAACTACGGGAAACTTTTTCCGTTTGTTGCATTCTTAACAATTAATAAAACAAAATTATCATTCATTAGTGCTAAATGAATTATTTGAATTGAAAAGAAAAAAAAACAAAAATTTAAAAAACGATAAAAATATAAATGAAGAAAATAATGAATTCAGTTAATCAGACGTGAGAAATTTCTCTTATAAACATTCATTTTTCTTCCCTAACAATGCAAACATTTTCCCTTTTTACCATTCCGGAATGCCTTTCCGGAATGCCACCATAATTCTTTTTTTTGTATTTTTTAAAGAAAATTGATTAAGAGAGAAAAAGACGAATAAACAAACTGAGTAATATTGTTAGCATTGTTATGGTCAAATGAAAAGAATGGAATGGTTAGAAAACTAATTAATTATTTAACTATTTAGCAAATCATCTTTTTCTCTTTCTTCATCATCTTTCATTACTAAGTCTAACTTCAGGCATTGCTTGATATTATTTATTGCCATTATTATTATTATTATCATTATTATTATTATTATTATTATTATTATTATTGTTATTATTATTATTATTACTATTATTATTATTATTATTATTATCTTATTATTATTATCTATTATTATTATTATTATTATTATTATTATTATTATTATTATTATTCTATTATTATTATTATTATTACTATTATTATTATTATTATTATTATTATTATTATTATTATTATTATTATTATTATTATTATTATTATTATTATTA
>NW_018111037.1:0-1196 GCF_000183805.2 Loa loa | reverse complement strand
TTGATTTTGAATTGAATTCAGGTTACAGTAATATTTAATTTGTTTATTGAATTTGTCGTTAGCTGTATTAATAGGTGGGTATTTTTTTTTTTTAGATTAATGATTTGAGAGCGAGGCTGGAGAGAAATGAGCTTGAAGCTCATAATAATATTGCAACAGTTGCGGTCCCAAGGGCGGACTTAGGACATCGCGCAAGTCCTCCGCCAACTCAGGAGCAATTAGAATTGTCCCGAGAGCTCCTGGAACACGAGCGCGAAATGGAGCAAGAAGGTGAGGATGAGGAGCGGCTCGTGTTCCATTCCCTCCAGCAGCAACAACATGAAGAGCGAGAAATGGTAGAACCAGTACCGGCACTGGTTCAAAACGAAGAGGAGGAGGAGTTGGCGGAGCGGCGTCAGGTATCACAGGAAGCGCTCCTCAATGACGAACTGATACCAAGAGCGCCCTCAATGGTCCGGCGACGCAGGAAAGTGATAGGAACGCGCGAAATAGTACTGTAAGTTTTATTTCTGACTATAAAGTGTGCCAGAAAATTCAGTTTGAAATGCTAATATTAAATGGAACTAATTTGTCACATCGTTAGGTTTATAACAAACTTTTTCTTTAAAAAAATCTTGAGTGAATATATTTCAGGCGTTCCCGGACCATACATGTCCCAATTGTGGAAGAAGAAGGAGGACGTGATGCAGTACCAGCGGGTCCGGAAGCCTTTCATACGCCGGTGGTGGAAGGTTTACCGCTGCAGTACCGACAGCTGTTGGTCACGCCAGAAACCGACCCATATACGGTGGCTCGAAATGCTGACGGGTCGGCCACAATTGGTAAATTTAAATTTATTTCATTACTATATTAAAAAGGTCTACATGGATAATTTGAATATGTTTGGAAATGCTTGTCATACTTTCAGAGTGCAGTATGTGCACGAAGAGATTTGGGACCTTAAAGGGATGGCGAATCCATGCCAGTAAAGTGCACCGACAAAATGGCAAGTTTCACGTCATATATATTACTGCTATTGCTAGGATTCTGAATGTTTATTGTTAATAATAACCACAAAAGTAAGACAGTTTTTATTATGATGCATTTATTTCAGGTTTTTGTCAAAAAATGCGGCCATTTCATTAACATGCCGCATGTGAACTCCGATGAGGAAGTAACAGCCACGATGGAGCTCCATTCCTTGGAATGGTGTCCCA
>NW_018111036.1:0-1196 GCF_000183805.2 Loa loa | reverse complement strand
TAACTATCACAACAACAAAAATATATGGATATGTAAAAAAAAAGAAAAAAATACGAAGAAAAGCTAAGAAAATAAAATAAAAATTAAAAATTGAAATGATAAATTTATATGGTCATGAAAACGAAATGTAAAATAAATTGATAGAGATATTAAATAGAAATACAATAAAATAAAAAAAAAAAAAAGAATGCATTATTGAATTTAATAATTTGTATATTCATGGTAAATAATTATCAAACGACAATGTAACAAAAACATTTTTCAATGCCATTATCGGAAATTAAAATACATTTAAAGATGAAAATGCATTATCAATAAATGTTACCTATCGACACCTTCTGACAATAATTTCATTTCATCAATTCTATCATTTTTATAATTTCAATTTGAATAGATAATAATGTAAAAAAATTTTTTTTTTTCATTTGCAAATGTTATTGCACCATTATGATTGATTAATGAATTATGATGAAAATGTGATTGCAACAGATTGAACAAATGCGCCAAAAAATGAAATATTATAATTTAAACCAAATGGAAGCAGTTAATAGCAATAATATTTACATAATAAATCCAAGGATAAATGGCAAAATATTGAACCCATGAGAATTATGAAACAAATAAAGCAAAAAGATTTGCAATTAAAAATATACCAAAACAAACGATATCATTTTATGTCATTAATTCTAATATACATATTTTTATAACTCATATAATAAAGTTACATTCATGCATACATACAGACATTATATATATATATATATGTTTATATATATATATATATATACATATAAATTAATTTATTAACATTTATCAATTTTTATAAATATATAAAATATATGGATGGATAAGTAATAGATAGAAAGTGGAAAAAAAAAGAAAATAACTTGAAATTAATGATAAAAATAAAATTTTGAAGTATTATAAAGTAAAATGGACAAAATTTTACAATATCATATTAGTTATAATAGCAATTAATAATCAAATTTTCTTTAATTATGATATCAATAATATTTTTGTTTGTTTTGTTTTTTTGTTTATTTTTTTTCGTTGTTTATTTTTATCTAAGTAATAAAAATATGCGCATTATTAAATTATCATATATTTATAATAAAATATTCGTGTAGTAATAATCATTGCTATTATTGTTGCATAATTCATTATTACTTTAAACCATTAATTTATTCAAATATTTT
>NW_018111035.1:0-1196 GCF_000183805.2 Loa loa | reverse complement strand
TAAAAGACTGTAAAAGAATCACCATACATTATTCATTACGTGACAAATGTTTTAATTTAAAGCATTCTATTTTCTATAAGATGGGCATGCATGCATGAAGTACAAATAACAAAGTTACAAGAACATTTTGCGTTTCAGACATCTACCGCTTCTTCCCGTAATTTCAATTTGATCCCTTATATATATCGATATGCATATATATACATAGAAAAGCATACATATATATTCGCTCTGACAAGTCAATCTCATGGATGAACCCGGACGGACAACTTGTATTTTCGTGCATTTTCAATCACTGCTGTGTTACCAACAATATTTTAACTTCTCCAGTCCCGTTTCATAACTTTGACGGAATGATAGGATTGGAAGAATTTGAATTAGAAGAAATCGTTTCCTTATTTTAGCGTATATGTTTATGATATTATGAAAATACATTTTCGTAAGCATAGCTAATGAATAATACATCGTACTTTTGCTTTATAAGCTATGATTACTTTATGATACGTTTGCATTCTTTTCACCACATTTATTTACAAATTGTTACGTTTCGATTGCAAAGTATTAATAATCTTCCTCAAAAAGAATAATATGTTCCATGTATTAAAATGAAGTCATCATTTGTTGTAGTGAATTGCCACATTGTCCTCGCAAAGTATTAGTTATGATTGTTACTGATTCATTAAACATTCGATGAAATTTCCTCACCGTTTTTGATGAAGACAAAAATGAAACCGACGACATTGGGAAATTTTTGGATTCATTCAAGTCAACTTGTTTATTTTCCGTCATTGTAATAATTTTGTTACAGACCCCGTTTGACACTTCTCAAATAAAACTAGGACAACCGAAAGGTATGAATAAGTGAGAAGAGTATAATTAACAGCAGAAAACTTCACTCTCACAATAAATGCTTACATACGGCGATTACTGTGTGATACTTTCATCAGAATGTTAATATGTTTACATTCTATTTTACCATTTTGAAATTGTGCCTTCTTGTTGATATATGGAGAGTTCTGTTGAGAAAAAATTATTCTTTTTATCGAGTCGTTTAGATTTAGAAGGTTTAACCTTGAGTTAGGATCAAGCAGAACTTTAATTAAAGGCTTACCTTGTGAAGACGTCGAATATACGTTGTGAAGACAGAGTAAAATTTACCGCTTTATTGATATAATACAGAGCTGATCAGTGGGATT
>NW_018111034.1:0-1196 GCF_000183805.2 Loa loa | reverse complement strand
AAAACTTTCCTGATATTTTAAAATGTAAATTACAGTTTAATGAATTGAAAACAGAATATGCTCCGTCATTTTTCAGTGAACGGAATCAGCACCACTGATAGATCAGTTTTACAAATGGTGAAGAGATCTAACTTGTCTGTTTGGAATCATCTTGCTTTGTTCGCTCACTTTTGAACCAATACGACTTTTCAATGGCCGATGATACCAAAAAGCTTATCGGTTCTCATGTTCCAAATTTTCCTCGTCAGAAATTTTGCTTGCAACTTTGAAAGTTGCAAAAACTATTTGTGAATCAAAATTCTTTGAATGAATTAGTACGTGCAACCATAATTTATTTTCATGTTACCTGTTCATATAATAACGATAATGTTCATATAATACCTGTTCATATAATAATGTTCATATAATAACGATTTGAGATTGAGATATATGTCCTGGTAGTAAGAAGCGACTAAGTTGGTGACAAATGATTATGCATAATTGTGGGAGGGAGAACGATGCTGAAACAAAATGACGTGGTGGACATAGTTTGGGAACAAAATACCATAAATCGGAAGACTTCATAGAGGAAATGAGTTAATAAGTTATGCAAGGCCATCCATTGTAGACAGGCGATTCATTCATGACCCTGAACGACCTCATCAAATAGTTTTTTTCCTATTCCCTTGCTTCGATGGCGATCATTCCTATTCTTTCTACACAGTTCTAGAGAGTTGCTTTTTCTCAAAGTGTTCTTCAGAGTTACTTCAATTTTTATTAAGCAGTGTCTCACTTTAAATTTTCCAAAATCAATGATCTGAACAAGGCCAAAAAATCAATTATTAACTTCCAAACTCTGACTTACAACGATTTAATTCCATTTATTGCTATTTTAAGCTGTGGTCGCAAAGATTCAGTACGAGGGGATTACTAGCACAAATTTCTACTTCATTTCGACTTTTCAGCTCATTTTTCAAACCATTTTCATAAGATTTTATTTTGTTTTACTTCTGATACAAATATGCAAACACATCTTTAACTATCAAATCGAGATGAGTCATATTTATGAAATACCATGATTTGACATTATATTGCAAATTAGCTGAAAGAGAAATTAACCGAAAATTTCTATGGCAATATGCAAATCATTCAGTACTAATATTGGATTAAAGAACACAGACAGGATTATTCAGTACTGTATAGATTAAAAATTCATT
>NW_018111033.1:0-1197 GCF_000183805.2 Loa loa | reverse complement strand
CCGCGAGTCAAAGGCTGTTGTAAGTAAGAATACTACGGAAGAGCACTAGTCCAAGAAAACCTTTTTCAAAAGGGTTTATGTATATAAAGAAGTAGGAGTGGTTTACATAAAACGTTAAAGAGGGTATTCATTTAGATACAAAGGAAACTGTAAAAATTCAATTACATAATAAGCGTTGTAACAAGATCAGATGGGGAGGTTAACATGTAAATTGGACATCCTTTGTCATTAAAATAAGGATGTGAATTTTTGTTAGACAAAGATAACAAAAGAAACATATGGGAGATAATTTTAAAGAATGTAAATTGGTGAATGAATGCAGTGATGAACCATTAGAAATATTCTAAGCATTTAATGTATAAATTCTTTCGGGTTTTTCGACAAGTTCCACTGATGCGCATAAAATGTTGGAGTTCTGTTCAACTGTGCCATTTGCAGGTGAAGATGCAAAGCAGCTGCATGCATGCTACAAAAAACAATTTGACGAGTTTAAAATTACCGAAAACTTTTGCAAAGTTTAGTTTCAAAGACCAACACTTCAAATATTAGCTCCAGTAGTTTTCTATTATTTAATTACAATCAGTGACACATGATATTCGGTTCATTACATGATGACTTACACTTTTTCTTCTCTTGCAACGATCTTTTTTTCCAACTGAAAATTTCCATAACAATGCCACAAAATGCAGGCAGAGTTATTCAATACCGTACGGATTAAAATCGAGAATTCCCATGCCACAAAATGCAGGCAGAGTTATTCAATACCATATGGATTAAATATTCCTTTAACCAGTAACATTTAATATCAGCAATCCGCCGGTTTTAATTTATGCAAATCTTTGCATTATCTGTGTCATCGAAACTATTCCTAACCAATGACATTTAATACCAATAGTCCGCTAGTTTTAATTTATGCAAATCCTTACATTTCCACTGTCATGGAAACTTTCAAGCTTTCACTATTTCTAGTAGTACCAAAGCATATTCATCAACTACCAGTTCAAAGATCGGAAAATGAGAATGCAAGAGAGAAAAGTATAAAAAATAATGTGAAACGCATGAATTAAAAACTGTTTGAACCTTTGGTCATTTAATTCCAACCAATCTGAAATAAAAAGCTTCCATTCGAGCATTTCTGCCATTTCAGGAAATTCTGCACTAAGCCTTGTTCTTCACTATATCGATGGCATACATGAT
>NW_018111032.1:0-1197 GCF_000183805.2 Loa loa | reverse complement strand
AAGAAATTTAATTCAAAATGGGACACATTAAAATGAATGCAAGCTGTTTTAAATTTTTTAATTTTATTCTTTTTTTTTTTGCAATATTTCAATAAAATTTTCATTTGAAACATCTGTTTGCAAATATTACTTTATATTACATAAATTGCGGCTTGCTTTCGTCCATCATTTTTGGCGTTATTTTTAAATTTGATTTAATCATTTTTATGCTTGAATTTAACCAAAGAATTTCCAACCTTCTTCATTTTACATAAAGTAATTTTAGCAAATTTACATTACACACTAAAACTCTGAGATAATTATTCCATGATTTGCTTTATAAAATTATCACACTATAAAATTTGGAATTACAATGATAATTTTACTCATTTTACCTCTTATATGCTGTAAATCTGAAAATTATTTTTAAATTTAACGATGAAAATTTCAAAATTTTCACTTGCCGAATTAAATATAAGGCATCGATTTAAGTGCTATTTCATTGGTTTCAATAAACATTTCAAACGGTATGATATTCGAATTACGATGAAACATTTCATGTGAATTTTTTTCCTTTCCAATGAAAAAATACAGTTTGAAATTTATTTAAAATGCTAGAATTTAATAATTATAAATTATGATGAAAGATATTCTTTTATTGATTTTTGCTTTTCTGCTTAAATGCTTCTCAGCATTTTTTCATTCATTTTTGCATTTCCCTCCTTCTGATAATTATTTGAATTTCAATTAAGGAAAATTTTACATATTCAAAATATTTACCAATGAATGTTTGAATTAAAATCCCGAGATGCCCCGATGAAACACTCGAGAATTAACAATGAACTACCGTTATTCGATGTAACTTTCAAGGTATTTCATTTCAGAAAAAAAAGAAAATTTTTCCTCTTAAAATTGGGAATGATGGAACATGTTACCTTTTATACCAAAATTCAAATCCCGATCTTTATTGATTTCCGTTTTGGGATTTAAAATTAAAATTTGCATTTTGAACGAGTTGCATCCCATATATCCCGGAATAATTTACCAGAAATTGTTGATTTCAAATTGAATGAAATTTTTTCTTATCAAATTTTCTCATCTTATCAATTTAATTTTGAATTCATAACGGAAAACTGTACTATCTGTTCTTAATATGTACCAAGAGAGAGAGAGAGAGAGAGGAGGAGAGAGAGAAGAAGGAAGGAAGAGAAAAGAAAA
>NW_018111029.1:0-1198 GCF_000183805.2 Loa loa | reverse complement strand
AAAATCTGCTTAGTGAAAATGCTAGATGTAACTTTTGCTTGAATATGTTATTGGAGAGATTTTATCATCTATAATCAGTTCGATGTACATCATCCTACACATTAATTGCATCCATCGTTTCTCGATCCAAAATTATAAACATTATGATATTAATTTTTAACTTGGTGATAACCTTGTGATAAACTTTATGACTTTATGATCGTTTTGCTATTTTTTATTTGAAATATCATTGTTAGCTAAAGGAATTTGTTGTCAAATTCATTTTTTTTAGAATTCTGTTTTCGGTTTTTTCTCCATTTTGGGCTTAATATTTCGAAAACCGTATATACGCATCTTAGAGAACTAACCCTTTGAATCAGGTACATTAATTTTTACCGTACGATATTTAACCTTTCCCATTAATATCATGCTTTACTTTTTTTTTATTTTTTATTTTTTTTGTTTTTTTAATCTTTGGAACAAAATTTATCTACCTATTTTGACATACATAACAAATTAGAATTTTCGGGATTTTGTCTCATAATAGTTCATTTTTATTACTGTTATCAATCATTTCTGATAACAATATCTTTCATTTCTTTAAATTTGTCGTTTTGTTTAACTTGTTAGATTTCGCATAATATTTAGTAATAATTCGTGCAACCAACATTATAGAATTGAAGATTCATAAATTAGCAACTGCTATATCGTAGTCTTACGCAAGAAAATAGCATCACAAAATTCAGCCAAATATTCCACATCACATCATGGTAATATGATGATTAATTATCATTAGATGAATTATTGAAACTACATCAACCCTTCAATGTTCTTCCGCACTGAATACTCTCCATTGGGTTAATCTAACAACTAAATAATTTTTCCGCCTATATATTTCATCATAAGAAGAAAGAGAGAAAAAAGTAAATCGAAATCCGACTGCCAAAATTGGTTATACTTCCATCATCACATGAAATCATATAATATAAGTGGTATTAACGTCCTAATAAAACAAAAATATATTCAATAAATTAACAAATGCATTTGTTTCAACAATTTGTATTTTGTGAATGATATAATGATGCTTCTGTCGAATATTCTCAACAAATCGGTTTTTTACTACAACCCAAATTGAAATTAGAATTTTAAGAAAATCATTCCGGTCATTAACACATTTCACCTTTTCATATCGTTTTTGCAAACAGACAGTAATTCGTTT
>NW_018111028.1:0-1198 GCF_000183805.2 Loa loa | reverse complement strand
AATTAACAAATTCCAACAATTGCTAAATAATTAACAACAATTGGTAAACATTAATAAAACAAACTTAAATTAGATTTAATTAACATATCACTTATAACAATTTATTGAATGGAATAATTACGGAAATACGGAAAAATGATTTCAAGAAAACGAATTCTTTTTCTCAAAAAGAAAAAAAAAAGAAGCCCACAATTCATTAAAAAAGAATTTTTTATTCCTGAAATAATTCCGTTTATTGGAACTGAATCCAGTTTTTTCTCTTTTTCTTTTCCAGATGTTTATCCTAATACCTTCATTCTATCAGTTATCAGTGTTCTTCTCTAATTCCGGCTCAATTTTTTCACTGATAACAACATAATAACTCAATGCTTTCGATAATTAAAAGTAAACAAATTACAAATGATTTATTGTTGTATTTGGAGTGAAAATTCAATTTAATGGTTACTGTAACGATTGATACGATTATTGTCATCCTATTAGTTATTGGCTAATACTGGAAAGGAAAAGTAAATATTGTAAAAAAGACAAAAAAAAAAAACGCAAACGGTATAAGGCTAATTATTAGCTAATACTGGAAGATAAAAAGTAAATATGGAGGAAAATGATAAACTGATATATGGAAGAAATATGATTGTATGCTTATCAAAAGTATTTTATATAATCTTTATTCATACTATATAAGATGGAAATTAAATTTAGTCAAAGTTAAAATAGAAAAGAGCAAATTATTTGACGATAATGACACTGAAATTGAACTAAATAGCCTGAAGGGATGCTAGCAATGTTAATGTCAATTTTAATTTACAATCAAAATACACTCTCACAATTTAATTTCTTAATATTTTATAGTCAATTTAATCAAATATATATATTTCAAGATATTATCTAAAAGATGAAAAATGGGGTAAATGATAAACTGATCGTTGATCTGATAAACTGATCATTGATCGTTAACTTGACAGGTTGAATCAATTTAGATTGCTTATCCTTTTTTCATTCAAATCATTGGCGGTAAAAAAAAAAAAAAAAAAAGAAGGAAAAGAAAAAGGAAAAAGAAAGATCTTTAAGGGAATATCACCATAGGTGTCCCAACTAATAACTCAATGGGATATCTTTTGTTTTTGATCGAAATCATTGTGACAGTTAAAAAAAAGAAAATGATAAATGAGGGTATATCATGTATTGATTGATAAGATAT
>NW_018111026.1:0-1199 GCF_000183805.2 Loa loa | reverse complement strand
ATATATATATATATATATATATATATAGTATATTATATATATATATATATATATATATATATATATATATATATATATATATATTATATATATTATTTTATATATATATATATATCATTTCCATATAAGCATATACTTCCCTTCTTTTTCTTCGTTTGACTTATACATTATTTCATTTCTCTCTATCCTTATATTAAAATAATTACTTCTGTGCAATTTTTATAAACAATTAATTTCGACCAAAAATACAAACAAACTTATTCAAACATTTGGCAACATACTAAATGAAACTAACTGAATTATAGGGAATGAAGTAGAGTATTAAGTACCTTTCTTGATCTCTGAGTATGCATTGGGCATTGGTCCGTTCAGATAATATTTCCATTAAATTCCGAATATTTCATTTATTGGGAAAGGAAAGGATAATCGATGACGCACTCCAACATTACCTCAAATCTCCCATATCACATAACGGAACTTAGTATTCAAAACGAAATTCAACAGAAAATAATTATCAACCGATACTGGTGAAGTAATTTCAGTTAGATTTTTTATGAAAATCAGATAAACATGTTGTACAGAATTTTCGTTTGTGTCTTCGTTTATTCAATTCTCTATTGTTATCTGTCAAGTTAGTTTTTGGATTTCCATTGAAATGTCAAAGGTTGCGCTTGTTGGTTGACGGAGTTAATGAGTAAATAAAATTTTTATTAAATTAAACAGATGGCAAAATATCAAAATGTTAACGATACAAAATTAGCAGTGTGAAATAAGGTGCACCGAAATTTCATCAATAAGTATTTTTAAAAGCCGTTAACTCTCGTTTCTGATCGATTCAAAATCCAAGTCTTTTCTTAGGCCTCAAATATGACCAAATGTTATCCCAATATTCCGGTACATCGCAAAAATTCATCTTTTTCATTTTCGCCTTTAAAATTCTCTTCCTTTCTTTTCCCTCAGTATAATAGGTGCAATAAGGCCATCATCCTTAATTGAATTCATCCCTTTTGCATCATTCAGGACTGAGATGTAGGATAAACGAACCCACTGAAGTGATAGTGACCAGTTTATGCTTAATTTAGACATGAAATAAATCCAACTATCCATGCTTTACCAGTGCTTCTAAAGAAAGTAAATGATACAAATTTCGTCAACAAATACTAAAATAATGTCAAATTTGAGATCGATGAAAAGGTTTC
>NW_018111025.1:0-1199 GCF_000183805.2 Loa loa | reverse complement strand
TCGTCGTTTTCCAACGATTGTCCCAGGATTAATTTTCTTTTTTCGAAAGAGCTTGTAGAATAGTTTGAATAATAGCATCGATGGAATTAAAAATCCCAAAGGATCATATTGCGAAGCAATAAACTGTAAAATTGCCCTTTTTGTTAGCACTGAGCTATCCCATGGCTTTAAAACTATTCCAATAGAATCAGTGACTGGATTCCAATTAATACCGAGGATTTTCTTTGTTTGACTTACTTCTGCTCGGTCGTTTTCAGGAATAAATTTGTTAAAATCGTTGTCATTTGAAAAGAATTCCCGTATGTTCACCGAGGCGTTTTTGAAAATACCCTTCATTTCCTTGTAAATTTTGAATGCTTCTTGCGTCCCATTTACAGGTAGTATAACATTGTCAACATAGAGGTTCTTCTTAATTTCTAAAGCGGTTGCGCTTCCGTAAGTTTCGAAATGATAGTTAAGAGTAGCTGATATACCAAATGGAACCCTTTGAAAACGGTAACATGCCAAATTTTCCTTGGTGATTTCTCCTTGAATATCTTTTAGCCATAAAAAACGAGTGCAATTCCTGTCTGAAGGATGTAACTCCAATTGCAAAAAAGCCTTTTCTATATCTGCTATTATGACATTTTTCATCATTCTGAAACGAAGCAGAACACCTGCTAAGTCAGGTAATGTAGTGGGACCACGATATAAAACATTATTCAAACTTTTTTCTCCGTTATATGGGCTGAAGCATCGTAGACAATTTGTAATTTTGTAGTTGCTTTTCCTGGGGTTAATACTTCATGATGAGGCAAATAATGTATAATATCTTCTTGGTCCATATTTGTTGTTACTTTCTCAATAATGTTAGATTGTAGTTGCTCTTTGATTATCTCGTCATAACGTTCGAGCAAAGATGGGTTGGTTCGAAGTCGCTTAATTAGCGTCCTTAATCGTCCATAGCAAAGACCATAATTATCTTGTAAGTTAATCTTTGAATCCTTCCATGGCCAGGAAACTTGATACCTGTTATTTTCTTTAGTAATACAATTCTTACATTGTTCTAATGCCTTCTCGTCATCGTGTTCATTTGGTTGCTCTTAGATTCCTATCACTTCCAATTTCCAAAACTGATCAATATCTTGATTTGTAATAACAGTAGAAACGTTAATAGAATTAATATTAAAACTAGTCAGATTTACTAAGACATGTTAGTA
>NW_018111024.1:0-1199 GCF_000183805.2 Loa loa | reverse complement strand
TGTGCGGACACTTATACTTTTTCACCTCTGAAAAACAACTGTTGTGACATTTGTGCTTACAATTAGTTTTCCCATCACTACATTTTTCAATAAATTGACTCAATTTGAAAACTGATGATGAAGATATCAGTGCCATAAAACGAACTTCATATTCCAATTAATTTAGAATACATGAAACTATTCACTTTTTTGTATATATTTGAGACGGAATCTAAGTCTTAATGTTACATCTGATGGATGGTTACATCTGATGGCATCTCGTAAAGCGGATAGTTGTGAATTTTTTGGTGTGGGCAAGAACAAAAGTTTCAATCCCACATTAATTACTGCTTGTATTTTCAACTCCACACAATTGGATGAAACTAGTAAACTGAAGGGATTAAAACGATATATCATTATATAATTCTTTACTATTCTTTCCAATAGCTGTCCATAAGTATTTCCCCATCTACTGCTGTATGTACCTCTTTCCTTGTGTTAAAAAATCAATGAAAACATAAAAAAGAATGCAATAGAATATTCGTTTCTCTATTGGCATTTTTCAGTATTTTGATGCATCAGTGATGACGTCATTGTCAACACTGTCAACACCATTTAATTTCATCGAAGTGTAGAGACGCTAATTGCCTGAATTCTGTCACTCCGTTCATTATCACATCAGTAATTGCCAAACACCAACTGCGATAAACGACAACAGCTATCTACCAAGGTTGGAAAAATATTGTAGTAAGTACTGAATTTTGAATTGTCACTTCACTATCGTAAATGCTTCGCAACATGTAAATAAGTACGTTAAAACTCCTTTTTCTAAACATAAACCTTGCAAAACTCACCTCTAAATCCATGGAATTGTTCCATGTGCTTCTTTAGTGTAATTTTATAAGAAAAGGATTCGTTACAGTTTTCACAATGAAGTTTAGGTTGATGCACTTCTTTATGCCTTAGAAATCCTGTTAGGGAAAGGAATTTCTTTCCACATTCGGGCCAAGTGCACTTATGTAAATCTTGTTCCTTGTGCGTTTTAAGATGTTCTGAATATTCCTTTCTCGTATGCATAATCACATTACAATAACCACATTTAAACTTCTGCCTAACTGAAAAATTGGTATGACGTTTGTGTTTACAAATACCATTTTATATGCTAATTAATGAATATAAATTGAAAAATGACTGTATCAGCATCATTCATTAAGCCTATC
>NW_018111023.1:0-1200 GCF_000183805.2 Loa loa | reverse complement strand
TATATATATATATATATATATATATATATATATATATATATATATATATATAGGTGGATATATAATTTTAATGAATTTCGTATATGGTTACCCACGAACGACATCATTTCATCCCATTATAAATCATACCAAGAACTTTAATTCCTTAATATTTTCCTTAATAGATATCACTTTCATTTTCTGTGCAATATTCAGCAGGTCAGTAGTCATAGCAATATTTCAATGTTTTTGTTCATTAGACAATAATTTTTCATCAGTAGCAATTTTTTCCGCAGGCATTTCAACTTTTCCAAGGCGACCATTTCTATAATCATCCACCAAACCCCACAGATCAAAATAAAGTTCTGTTGGAAAATTGAAGTCGTTCATATCTGACTGAAAAATAGTTGGTTCGGAAGTTTCGAAACTTTCCCTTTCCTTCAAATCATCCTCAAATCATTCAAATCATTAATCAATTGAGGAGCAAAAGGAATTGTCATCACCATGAACTATGATTTTTTTTTCAAGCGATTTCGTGACAAAGTCAACTGTGCATTTGTGGATTTGTTCTCTAGAATTTTCAACTACGTTAGAAGCTGTGACTGGAGTTTATTTAATTTCTCATTCGATTTCTTTGCAGTATTCTAATTTAGCAATTTCCAAGTACTCAAATTGGGACGCTTTACAACTGTCGCGGATTTTCATTAACCGTGACAAAGATTGAGAGTTCTTTCCGTCTCTTCAGTTGATGGTATCTTAAACCTGGGTAATTAAACCATTATTCCTATAAGTTGGTTAATACAGAAACGAATTCAAGAATTACAATATCAATAAGAACATAAGGGAGACCAAAGACCAAATGACGCCCGTTATCGTGTATGAGCATTATTCATGTGAATGAAGTCGAAAAAATAGTCCGCTCCTATGATTATGTCGGGTTGTTTTTGGTAACTTCTGAGATTGCTAATTTCATATCTGTCTGGTACTTCAACCACTTGAAGTTCACTTGTTAGATAATCCATAACATTAGCTTGGACAGTCATATGATTTGAGCCTTTCATTTTTACTCCAATTTGTGTTTGAGTTACGTAGCATACTTTGGGATTCCTGTTGCCAAAGGAGGAGATTGTGTATTCTTCTTCATCGGTTTCTCTGAGATTCAGTCGATGTGCTAACTTTTGTGAAATGAAGGTTGCATCAGCACCGACGTCAAAGAGTATT
>NW_018111022.1:0-1200 GCF_000183805.2 Loa loa | reverse complement strand
GAACTATTCGTGAGTATGGTTTACATGGGAGAAATATAGATCGTACATAGCTGAAGGTATCTTCTGTATAAGAAAAATTCAAATAGGACATGGATTTCACAGCAGAAATCTACAACGAAGTATTGATAATGATTGAAGATTTGTGCTTGGAAATCGCGAACAAACTCTTTGATTAGTTGGGAATGCCATCACCGAATCGATTTGCTGCTGCTTCGTTCAATGTAGAACTGCGTCATAAACAAAATTATAACACGGGTGATTTTTTGCCATATATGCAATCAAATATTCCTAAGTTAGTGCTTTAGAAAAACGCATTTACGATCTAATAACTGTCAATAACGGAGTTGGAGAAATCTTCTTAGATGCGCCAGGAGGAACTGGCAAAATATCCTTAATTAGATTGATTCTGGGAACAATTCGACCCGAAAACGACATAGCCTTATTTCCTGCGTTTTCCGGAATAGCTTCGACATTGCTACAAGGTGGAAGAATTGCTCATTCCGCTCTGAAATTTCCACTGGTCATGCGGTTCATTGAAGCTCCTACGCGTAACATTTCCAAAGCATCCGGCATGGTGAAATATTGCAGAAATCCGAACTTATTGTTTGGGGTAAATGCACAATGACAGAGAAAAAATCATTCGAGGTTCTTGACGGATCATTGTAAGATTTGCGTGGAAACATCAGACCATTTGAGAACGCAACAATATTACTTGCAGGAGATTTCAGGCAAACATTACCTGTAATTCCTCGATCGACACCAGCGGATGAAATAAATGCTTGCTTGAAATACTGCATCTGGTGGCGACACATAAAGGCGTTAAAATTAACTACAAATATGCATGTCCAGCTGCAAAACAATCGATTAGCTGAGATATTCTCACATCAATTGTTGGAAACCGGGGACGAAGAGATGCCGAAAAGATGATCTGACCTCAGAAAATTTCATAGCTTCGTAATTTTTGTAATTCAGTGACGCCAAAAGAATTGTTTTGAAAAAGTATTTCCCAATATTAAAACTAATTTAAGAATCACGATTAACTGAATGATAGAGTTATTCTTGCAGTCAGAAATAAAACGTCTACGAACTTGAAAGTATTATTCAGTCTAACATCCAAAGTAAGGCAGTCACATGCAAGCCCTTCGACACTGTTACGGAAACAGACAAGCGGTTAATTACCAACAGAATTTGAATTCACTC
>NW_018111021.1:0-1200 GCF_000183805.2 Loa loa | reverse complement strand
TTTTTTTTTTTTTTATTCATATATTCGATATTATAGTAATCATGAATAATGATGACGATGATAACAATTGTAATGATAATGATAATGATGATTAAGTGGTTATTGTAAAAGTGAAGAGAGTAAATTGATTTTTGGTATGTGAGCTATAGAAATAGGTTGTTTGATTGTTGTTTATTTCGTTTATTGTGTTTGAGTTGGAAGTGGTTATTTTTGTTGTTTTGATTTGTGGTGATTTTTTTAGATTGTTTTCTTTTTTTTATTTTTTTTTATATTGTTTTTAGTTTTTATATGGAATGATATTTTGGTAAGTTAGTTTGGTTTTTTTGGGTTTTTAGTATAAGTTTTAATATGTTTGATTGCAAATCATGAGATTTTGGCCTTGAGTTAATATTATTAGTTTTGAAAACTTTTTTTAGATTTGTTCTTTAACTTTACTGAATTAGTTTAAGTTTTAAAATTAAATGTTTGGGGCATTTGGATTTTTTTTCAGTTAAAGATTTAGTATAATTTTTGTATAATTCGTTGTCTGCGATTTGGTTTTGGTCTTTTTGATCTTTTAGTTTATTTAGAATATTTTATTTACGATGAAATGGTTTTTAGATCTTTTTTATTGTTTGTTTGATATGTTCTTTTTTTTATTTTTTTTGGCTTTGTTAATTATTCTTGTTCCTTATGGAAAGTGGGTGTATAGTTTTGGTTATAGTGATTTTTTTAGTGTTGTTGTTACTTATAATTTTGAAGTTTGTTTGTTTTTTCTTGTTTTGTTGTTGGTATCTTTTATGGTTTTTTTGTATGGTTCTTTTTATATGATTGGGTCTTCTCGTTTGTTTTATTTTTTTTTTTTTATTTTTGTTTGTTTTAAGGATAAGTGGTTTAATTTTGTTTAGTGGTAGTGTTATTTTAGTTTTGATTTTTTGGGATTTTTTGGGTGTTAGTAGTTTTTTTTTAGTTTTGTATTATAATAATGTTGTTTCTCGTAGAGGCGCTATGAGTACTATTTTTACTAATCGTATTGGTGATTTTTGCATTTTTTTGTTTTTTAATGGTTTAATTTTGTTTTCTGTTGGTTCTTTTTCTTATCAGTTTTTTAGTTCTTTGTTGGTTTTTATGTTGGTTTTTTCTTCTTTTATTAAAGGGGGGACAATATCCTTTTGGTAGTTGGTTACCTAAAGCTATGGCTGCTCCTACTCCTGTTAGTTG
>NW_018111020.1:0-1200 GCF_000183805.2 Loa loa | reverse complement strand
CGTGTGTATGTGTGTGTGTGTTTGTCTGTCTGTCTGTGTGTGTGTGTGTGTATATGCGTTTGTCTGTCTATGTAAATAAAGAAGTAAAAAACTTGTCCGGTTTATGACATAACAAACGATGGATTAAATATTAAAATTGTCATTTCAATATCTTCGCGACAGACAAAATGATTGACCATTTTGTATTTGTCGCTTAATCAATTCATACGACATTTGTATGTTTCGTTTGATCAAAAATTCATACGATAAATAAAATTTGTCTGAAAATTTTTTTCGCTCTTTTCATTTCCTTTTTTTTTTTTTTTTTTTGAAGCCAAACTTCATCAATGATATTTATTGTATAATTTGAAAAAGTTCCAAAAATTTTATTGTAAATCTTGATGAATCATCGAAATTTCTATGGAAATTTATTTTATTGAAATTTACGAAATTTTTATGAAAAATTTTTTTCAAGAAAGAAAAAAAAATGAAATGAAATTTTTGAAGTGATTTTTTTTTTTTTTTTTTTTAGGAAGGAATAAAGCAAAAAAAAAAGTTTCGAAAGGATTATTGCTAATTAGCATAATTATGCATACATTTAATATTAGCATTTCACTTTATGAGGAAAATTTGCAAAAAGATATATCAAAGAAAATTATTGATTTGTAAATGTGTATACATGCATATAACTCCTCTACCTATTTAGGTAGGGTAGGTAAATTGATAAGGATAAAGCTGATATCAATTGACCCAGTTTTTTAATGGAGAGAGAAGAAAAAAAACTCGTTGTTTATTAGAAAGAGAGAGAGAGAGAGAGAGGAAAGGAAAGCGATAGATAGAGGTAAAAGATAGAGATCAGCAATATGATTGATTATTGTTACTAGAAGAAATGGTACCAAGGGGATGACCTATATATAATAATGTCAATTTGTCATCGCTGTCCTACCTTTACCTTTTTTTTTTTTTGTTCTACCTAACTTATACATAGCTAAAATAGCACGAAAATTGACATATTTAGCAAATTTTAATAATTTTAAAATTTAAATCAAATTAATCATTGATCTTTCAGCGAAGGAAATTGCTTTAATAACTCAATCTCTTCGAATATTTACAATTTAATTAAATTAAAATATAAATATAATAATATATTATTCATGAATGTGTTAATTCCAATATTATGACAACAATGACAATTGTCCTCTTTCTTTGTCCATTGTCCTC
>NW_018111019.1:0-1200 GCF_000183805.2 Loa loa | reverse complement strand
AATTGAAATCAAGTAATCAAAATTATTCATAATTAAATTAATTAATGAATAAGCAATTATTTTCCTAAATTTAAGTTATTAAGTAATTTTTTAAAATACAAATATAACTTACACGGCGAAATGATAACCAGCTGCTTTCCAGCCACGTGGTCGTTCCAAAAAATTATGCACCTTACATTGAACCCGTCGAAACCTTTGATCGGTACTATAATTTTTATAAACCAATGGTTTACCCACCAGCGACATCTTACGCGTCGTTGATGTACCACACTGATGCTGAAATTTTTTTTTTAAATATTTTCAAATTTTTTAAAACTTGTAAATTTTTTTTTTTTGCAATATAATGAATAAAATATTTTAGCCGAAAATAACCAATTATGGATAGATGATGTGCAAAGAGATTAGCTAATTAATGAACAGTAATGTTGCTAGTAATACCAGTAATACCACCCATTAATTAGCTAATCATTTTTCGTAAGAAGGAATCAACTAATTAATAAGTAATAGTTGAAGTATGTATTTCCAATTAATTTGATTAATAGTTATTTTCCTTAAAATTTTTTCTTTTTTTTTTAGTAATGTATTATATTAAATGATTTAAAATTTGTTATTTCATAGTTTTTCTTCAAAAAAAAAAAGAAAAGGAATTCTCATATTTATTTTATTTTTATTTTTGCTTAAATGTATAATTTTACTGAAAGTATGTAAGAAGAAAAAATGATGTTCATGTAAATATTTTTGTTTGAAGTGGAATAAAACGAAATCGAAAAAAAAAATGCCATTTTTTTTTCTTGTTTAAATGTGCAAAATTAAAAAACGAAAAAAAATTAAAAACGAGACTTTTTCCTTTTTTTTTCCTCTTTTTACAGTGAAATTAATATTTTTTATTTGAATAATATCCATTTTGCATGAAATTTTAGAAAAAATTAAAAAAATAATTTTCGTTTTTCGAATGAATTAACCATTTCCGATAATGAAAATTTAACAAACAAACAGTTTTCAAACATGTAAGCTTGCCTGCAAAATACACATTAAGCTATAATTTAGTGAAATTTTTCGTTTTCTTTTTTTCCTCGTCATTTCATTCTTGTATTTGATATGAGAAATGAAATGAGAAAGGAAAAAATTATAAGGAGAGAGAGAGAGGGAGAGAGAAAGAAAGAAAGGGAGAAGAAAATGGAAAAGGAAAACGGAGACCCG
>NW_018111018.1:0-1201 GCF_000183805.2 Loa loa | reverse complement strand
TATGTTTATTGTTCATGAAAGATGGACACCAAAAGATATTAGCAAATTATTTCAAGCAATACAACTATTAGCACCATCGATTCGAAATGTTTCGGTAAATATATAAAATTAATTTTGCAATTTTATCATAAAATTACTTTTTTAAAATTAGTATTTATTATCATTATTATTATTTTTATAATAATAATTATTATTATCAGCTTGATATGGGAATCGTTGAATTGATCACAGCTGGCTTATCAAGTATGGATTTTAATCGATGGCATTCTTTTCAATGTTATTTAAAAACATTAGATGGACAAGCTGCTGAAGATTCCGTACATATACAATGTATACCATCTACTTATCAAAGGACATTCTTTCCAAATGTTACTGAGGTTGTAATTTTATTAATTAATTAAGTAATTAATTCATTCGTTTAGAATTTTGTTTATAATTCATTTGTTTATAATTCTCCTTATTCCCTATTTCACTGCCATAATTATTTTATAAATACAATATTTCGCAAAAACACTATTACCATTATATGCTAATTTGTTAATTAGTAAAAATGGAAATAAAATTCGATTGTTTTCTATTTTATTTTTTCAAAAATAAAATTCGACATAAATTACTGAAAATTAATTGTATTATATACATAAAATTTTCTCATATTTTTCAAATTTTCTTCTCAAGAAATTAAATTCTATTTCGATTAGAAAGTTTGAATTATTAAATGGTGGAAAAAATTGAAATTAAACTAATTCTTAAAATTTCGTTTGCTTTTTTTTGTCTTAAAAAAAAAAAGGAAAGAAAAGAAAAAAAGGTGTTATATTAATTCATTATGCAATACTAGCAATAATTTCAACTAAAATAACAAAATGATTAATGTTAAAGGAAAAAGGAAACTTTAACTGATAATTAATACTGATAACTGATAATTAATACTTCAACTGATAATTAATACTTTAACTGATAATTAATGCTGATAATGAATTTTTATTTGATAAAAAAATTTCAGTTTACGGTTCAAATACAAAACAAATGCAGGAAATGGAGATAAGGAAGAATGTGCGTCACTTATCTAAATTTAGTTCTCAGAATGCCAAGTTCAAATCTAATTCTCAAGGGATGAAACGAATGACCATTTGTGCGACAAGAATCAAACCTCACTATGAACAAAGTTACACAAATCGACACGAAGAAAGAAAAAAGAGGTTAT
>NW_018111017.1:0-1201 GCF_000183805.2 Loa loa | reverse complement strand
GAAGGCATGCAAAATAAAGATATTAATAGAATATATACATGCAAGGTGAATGGAAGGCATGCAAAAAGAAAGTTAGTACAGTGAAATGAACAAAAAGCATGCAAAAATGATGTCAGTAATGAAACATGCAAGGTAAAGCGAGTAAAAAGCATGCAAAAATAAGGTTGATAATAGAATAATAAACTGAGTTAAAGGTAAAGTTAGCAATAATAAGAAAAATAAATAAAAGGCATAAAAAGGTAAAGTTAATAGTATAACATATAAAAATGAGATAAATGAAAGGTAAAAGTAAAATTACTAATAAATTGCACACAAGTAAAGCAAGGCATATAAAGTAATCAAATAATAATAAAAGTAATTAAACAAGAACAAATAAAGCGAGTAAAAGGTATGGAAAAATGAAATTAATAATGAAATATGCAAAAGTGATGTAAATGAAGGACATGTAAAAGTAAAGTCTATAATAAAAAAAAGTACAAATAAAGTGTAAAAGGCATGCAAAAAAAATTTAGTAATAAATATGTAAAAGTGAAGCAAATGGAAGACAAAAGTAAAGTTATTAATAAAATATGTGCAAATAAAGCGAAGAATGCAAAAGTTAAGTTAACAATAAAATACCTATAAATGGAACGAATGAAATGCATGCAAAAATGTAATAAGAAATCTGCAAAGGGAATGAATTAGAAGCATGCAAAAGTGAGGTTAATAATAGAATATGCACAGGTAAAATATGCATAAAGAAATGAATAACAAAGGAAATGAATTTGTATGCACAAATAAAATGGGTAAAAGGTGTGCAAAAAGCAAAATAAGCAGAAGACACAAAGTGTAAGTTGTAGGAAAATACAAAATTTAATTAAAAAAAGAAATTTAAAAAAATTAAAAGGAAAAGCAAGTAGAAAAATAATTTTAAAAAAAGCAAGTAGAAGTGGATGCGAAACGCAAAGTAAATAAAATGCACAGGAACATAAAGTAATTGAAAAAAAAAAAATCAAAAACGGACAAAAGCAAAGTATACCAAAGGGAATCAAACAATATAAATTGCAAGGAGAAATGAAAAAAATCGAAAAACCAAAAAAACAGGAAATTGGAAAAAAATTCAACAAATCAAAAATTTGAAAATCATTGGTAATTCGACGCAAATTATGTATTTGGAAGATTAAAAACTTCCGAACTGCACATTATCTGAAGACTGTGAGAA
>NW_018111016.1:0-1201 GCF_000183805.2 Loa loa | reverse complement strand
AAAACTATCTTTTTTTTGGCTTTGCGTGTCTCTCCTTGATGACTATCTTTGAGGCAGATTGTACACTTCTTCAGTGTTTTGAGGCGCTTCATTCGGCCTTTGACCGTTGAATAGATATCACAATCACTATCCCAGTGATCACGTGAGCAAAATATGCACGGTCTCTTCCTGCTTGTTGGGCTTCTTGTTTCTCTATGGTTTGTTTGCATCGTTGATAGGGCTGAAGTTCTTTCAGGCCTATACATTCGTTTTTGCTCCCCTTTGATTGTTGTAGGTTTGCTATCAGCCCGAAAATTCGAATACTGGTCGATTTTCACTTGTTGATTCACTTCCACCAAATCCGATAGGAAGTTTCTTAATTTTTGAATCGTCCACGGTTTGTCTATTTTCCTTTGAGTGTATACCTTATTAAGAATCCAAGGTGGCATCTTGCTTTCTATTATGGTTTCGATACTTGGATGTTCTAGGTTGTCTCCTAAAGCCTCCAATTGTCGTAATACCCGTTCGATATTTTCAATGGTGATCATCCATTCTTTCTCATTTTGTGTGAAAGATTGGAGTTCCCTATACAATATTGACGCTATTGTGGAAGGATCACCATATTTGTTTTTAAGTAATTGTCTTATGATACCGCAATTTTCGGGCGCAATCTCATAGCGTCATTGCTTGTAACGCTTCTCCCCTAAGGCACGAATACAAATAGTTCAATTTCTGAATGTCAGGAATTGTTTGTGAATGGACAGCAGCATCAAAGCTACTCCAGAATTGCCGCCATTGTCTAGGATCTCCATTAAAGGTAGGTATAGTTGGGGGAGCTGGACTGTGTGGTTGGGAGAAGGAATTATAATTTCTTGTTCCTTTCTTACTACCTTTAAAATTCCTTCTAATTTTTGCTCGGTTTCATTCTTGGGCCTTGTGAGGGTTATTATTGCTTCTTGCCCCTCATGTATTACTCGAAACAGTCCTTGTCCCCCTTCTAGGATTGATTCGAAAACTTTCTCTTCTTCCCTCTTTTTTGTGGTAATTGTTTGAATATATGAGAGCCACATCTCGTAGGCCTCTTTAAGTGATTTAATACATAATTGAATTTTATCAATCTTATCTGCCAGTACTTGGATCCTTGCCGTATAAAGGTTTTCTCTTTGCTCGTATGATAAGTTCGGATCCGGGGGATTCAAATACAAGGGAATTTATCTCATTT
>NW_018111015.1:0-1201 GCF_000183805.2 Loa loa | reverse complement strand
ATAATCGTGGGTACCAAATCCGGGGAGGCTTTTTGGCTTCCCCTCTTCTAAGGTTATCGTTTTCTTCTTCTGTTTATTCTTCGCTTCTACGGACATTGGCGGATTTTCATCAATCTCTTATCACGATAAAGGCTAATATTCCTTACTGTTGCGTATTCACAAGACAAATCGATCTCCGGACAAACACTTTCGCACCAAGCGCTTCATTTGGATAGATTTGATTGGAGTTTGATTGCCCAACCTCTGAGCTCGACCAATAAATTATCTGGCAGTCTTTACTATTTCATGACAAATTTTTTGATGTACAGAGGTGAGATATGTCTGCCAGCATAATTATCAGAGCGAAATCGGTAAAAGCAAATCTCAGGGACTCCTCGATGAAGTACGACAAATGGATCTAACTCCGTTAGATCAAAAATCGACAATAAAAGTATTGTGCCAGCAATATGAAGCCAGGGCAAGAATCATCAAGGAAAAGTTGATGCGCCTGGAAAGGTACGTTGGCACTCTCGAAAAAATCAACGACAAGTGGTTGGAACGCATTCAACTAGCCCCAAAGTTGCAAAAAAAGGAAGAAGAGAAATATGAGGAAACGACAAATGACGATAGAGGTATCTTAAATTTAATTAACATAGGTACGGATATTATCATAACCTTATCTATGTATAAGGACGATGCCGAGTTAGCTCTTAAACGCTTAATACAAAATGAGGAATCTTGTTTAACTGAATGTCGTCCAGTAGTAAATTTACCACAATTATCGTTACCAACGTTCAGTGATGATCCAAAAACATGCAGAGAATTTTGGAGTGGTTTCGAAGCCTCCGTACACTCTCAAAACATACCCGATATTCAAAAGTTAAATTATTTAATTTCCTGTCTGAAAGGAAGCGCTCTACAGTTAGTAAGGGGTTACGACAGGGTACCTGAAAATTACAAAATTATAAGGGAATTATTAGAGGAGAAATTTGGTCGCGTTTCTACCATAAGAAATTTACTGTACAAGGAGTTAATATCTACAAAACGAAACGACCGAAATTGGAAAACAACAGTCGAAGAAATGGAAAGAGTGCTAAGACAGTTGGAAGCAATTGGTGAAAACGTAGAGCAACCTACCATTGAAACTATGATAGAATCCAAATTACCAAATTGGATACTAAATCAAGTTTATCAACAAAAGGAGGGGATAAACCAGTGGGCC
>NW_018111014.1:0-1202 GCF_000183805.2 Loa loa | reverse complement strand
TCTTTTTATCATTTTGTCATCATTATCTTGAATTCTTTTATCATTTTGTCATCATTATCTTGAGCTCTTTTATCATTTCGTCATCATTATCTTAAATTCTTTTATCATTTTAGTCATCATTATCTTGAATTCTTTTGTCATCATCTTGAACTCTTTTGTTATCATCATTATCTTGCACTCGTCTATTCTCGCTACAGAGTTGTTTAAGAGATCCAACAAATCTTCAAATGACATTAATAATTTGATTAATTTTTAAGGCTTAAAATTTTAAAATTTATAGTTTTAGAAAAGTTTATTTTTATTAAGGAATTTTTTCTTTTTCCTTTTACAATTTTATAAATATAAACTAAATGCAATAGTTCAGTTCTTTCATAGTTTACAGATAAATTTTGGAATAATTTCACGAAATTGACAATTCTTTTGAATTTATGCTTTTCTTCTTATCATATAAAGTTGCTTTTTTTCCTTTTCTCACTATTGCAAACTTGTTAAATGAAATGATTTATTGCGCAAAATGAAACATTTGGTAAATCATCCGTGTGCACACAAATGTGGTGATAAAAATGATAAGAGTTAGAGATTAATCAATTGATAATCAGTGATAATCAAATGATGATAATCAAATGATAATCAAAAACATACAATTCAATTATTGCCAAAGCATACAAATATAAATAATTCGGTGCATCATCAGTGTGATACAGTGATAAAAATGATAAGAGTTAGAGATTAATCAATTCCAATGATAATTAAAAACATACAATTCAATTATTGTGCCAAGCATACAAATGTATGTAGAGTATTCGGTACTTTATCAGTGCGCTCAAATATAATGATAAGAATGATAAAAGTCATAGTTTAATTAATTTCAGTCATGATTGAAAATCCACAGCATTATTCCTTTTTTTCATGCACTTTAATAATATTTATCTTTTCCATCCATGTAGGTAAAAATTACTGAGCAGCATTGATCGTAACGTGAGAATTTTCACGTAATTTAGTAGTTTGAACTATTTAAATCACCTTTAATCATAATGACACGTGTGAATTTTCACGTAATTTCATATGATTTAGTAGTTTAAATCATTTAAATCACTTTAAATTACTGAGCAGCATTGATCGTAACGCGAGAATTTTCACGTAATTTCACGTGAAATTTTATAATTTAATAGTTGAACTATTTAAATCNTCTTTAATCATAA
>NW_018111013.1:0-1203 GCF_000183805.2 Loa loa | reverse complement strand
ATTATGATCAAAATTATGATCAACTGAACTGCTTATCGAGAAGTGAGATGTGGACAAATACGAAATGGTGACAGTTTGTGTATAAAATGACAGTGAGATTCTAATGGATTTAGAAAAAGCGCATTTGTACAAAGAACAGAAAATGTTTATCTGCGCGAATTTATTCAACAATAACTTGAGAAAGAAGAAATGACAATGATAGTAATATGTGAATGGTACGAATGTGTCATGTGACAATGAACATTTTTTTTTGAATTCTTTTAGCTGATTACGTCATTAACTAATGGAAGATTTTCGAATGAGATCGTTTATATCATAAAATGACGACAATTTGTTGACAATAATAAATATTGAAAATGTTGTTCATTCTACTATGCATTTTTTTTTTTAAACAAAATATCCATTTCATTGATTTATTCATTCAATCAGGCTACTCGCTGAATGAATGAATAAGCTTAATTAATGAGTATGGTATGTCTATGAGTTAATTAATGAGTATGACGTGTCTCAATTATAAATCGTATTTATTTGTTACAAATTTCTACAATCTCTTCATTTCTATCATTTTGAATGGTTGTTTTCAAAATTTTACACTTTCTCTAATTATATTATATAATCTATTCTCTTTGAACTTATATTGTTATTTGAAATTTGATGACAGTCCCATTCAATTATGTTAGAAAATATTGAGAATAATTATTTGGGAAGTTTAAAGAAGTAAATGATTTGATAAAAAATTAATTATGAGATAGATTAAACATACCGCATATTTCTAGTGGTGATTTTTGTAATAATCATTTAAATTAGCCGGGAAATCTTAGCTTCAACTTTCTCTCAGTTTTTTTTTTTTTTAAATTTATCAAATTATCAAAATACTAAGTTATATTTTGTTTAACTCATTGAAAAAAAACACTTCAAATTTCTAAAATATCATTTCTTTTTATTGTAAATTTTAACTTTTCTCAATAATTAATATTTTTATGCTAATTGTAAATTTTTTATTTGAAAATGAATTAAATGATGAATCTACAAAAATTTTCATAAACTTTTTCTATTTGTCACAGCAAACTGTCTCCAATATTATTTCCTCTTTCAATTCTTTCCTCTTCTTATCATTCATTTGTCATAAATATCTCTTACAATCAAAACCATATGATGCACTAATAAAATTTGTCGTTCTCTAAGCGTCACATAACATTTCAC
>NW_018111012.1:0-1203 GCF_000183805.2 Loa loa | reverse complement strand
ATTATTATTATTATTATTATTATTATTATTGTTATTATTATTATTGTTATTATTATTATTATTTGTACAAATTTTTATTCTCATTTTTTAGTATATATATATATTTTTTTTTAATCATTTCTTGTTTCAAATCAAATTTTAGAAATAAAATTTTAATTTTAAACTGTATGAACTAAAATACCATTCCTATATTTATTATTATTTTATTCACTTTGTCAAATAATATTATCAAACATTTCCAATTTGATATTTAATGCTAAGGCATTGAAAAATGCCAATAAGGTTCACACGACAAATGACTGCTAATTTACATATTTCCATTTCCCATTTATAACAACAGCATATGTATATGTATAAACACATACCATATACATTCTTCATCCAATCCGTTTATTTGATTATAATATAAAGAAGAAAGGAATTGAATTTGTCACCATACTAATAAAAACAAATTAAATTTCGATTTTATTTGGTATAAATTAAATTAAACAATGAATAATAGTTTGTCTAAGAAAAAAAACGATAAAAATAAATTTTATTTAATTATTTTAATTTTATTTATTTAACAAAAAAAAAAAAACACCAATAAGCAGACTAATAATACAGATAAAAAGTAATAGTATAGGTAAAAAATACTACAAGTATAGGTAAAATCAATACTATAGGTAAGTTAAATGATAAAGGTTATTATTGATTAATTTTAATAGTTTAACATTGTCGAAAGTTGACCGTAAAATGTATACTTTTTTTTTGATTGCAAATAAATGGACCGGGAATATCATTAATTGGTTGGTCAGTATAAAAGTAGATGGAATTATTAACTGGTTAGTAAGAATGAATAGCCGAAATCAACTAGCCGGTTATAAATTATTTTAGATTATTTATTAAAATTTATGTTAAATAAATATTTAACAACAATTTTGAAATTTTTTCTTTATTTCAAAATTTGAACAAAACTATTATCGTTTACATAAAAAATTTATTTTAAACGTGAATTTTTGTTTGTTTATTTGCTTCTTTTTTTTTTTTTGTTTTTTTTTTTTGATTTAAACAAATCGATTAATATTTTATTTGAAGAATTAAAATTTTTTGCAACTTTTTGAAAAAACTTTTAAAAAATTTATCGAAACAAAATAAAAATTTATGAAAAGAAGAAATATAAGGAAAAATAATAAAATGAATATGTATAGAATCAAATATATG
>NW_018111011.1:0-1204 GCF_000183805.2 Loa loa | reverse complement strand
AAATAAATAAATAAATAAATTAAATATAATCAAGTAAAAAAAAATTTTGTCTATTATTTATGATCATTCACCCGAATATCAGGGAAATCTCTCGGATATTCCAATATGTATGATTAGGATTTCTGGGTAAAAATCAATAAACTTCTCTTAAATATGATAAAATTAATCATTAGGAGCAATTTCGTTTTAATTAATTAATCTGGTAAATTCTTTTGATCGAGATAAAAATATGAGGATTATTTAAATATGCAATTAAGTATAATTGTTATATTAATTTTTTTTTTGATGATAATTTTCGAATTCTTTATCATTTCTTGTTTCCTAATTACTTTAATTATTTATTTAATTGAGTTATCGAATAAAATCCATTGGATAATAGCTTAATTATAAAATAAAATTTGTTAACAAATTGTTGTGATGATCAATTGTTATGGATCAATTACATCTGGTTAAGATTATTTCAACGATTAATGAAGATAGAATGTTAATATTCTAGAAAAATCGTACCTATTACAAAATAATATTTATAACATTTGAGTTAGATATTATATAATTGGCGCAAATGTCCTTACCCACTTCCCATTGAATGTCCCCATATGAAAATAGAATTTTTGCCTGCTAAATTTTTCGTATAATTAAATAAAATTACAGAATCAGCAATTAATCCGGCTTCATTTGGATAGCCAGGTGAATCACCAAATCCTTAATTATATTCATAAGGTATTAATTAATTTGGAAATAATTATTTAAATACTTAAATTGAAATTATCGTCAAAAAAAAGTCCTATTTATTAGATGCATGTCTATTTATTATAATTTTATCATTACTTTTGTGAAAATAAAAAATAAAGTAATAGAATGGAAATATCGTTATCAGTTCATCATTATTTATATTTTTATGAGAATAAATTATTAAAGTAAATGAATGGATATGTACCTATAATCATCTCAACACTAATTATGACCTTATCAATTCCTATTAGTTTTATTATCAGTTTATCAATTTGTTATTTTATTATATATATTCATAATTTGCAGCTAATTTTTTTTTAATCAAATAACCTCTATAATCTAAGCAAAGTACATGTAAATCCATTGCAGATAATACATTATATGTATCAACTCGATTAATCCATTGTCTAAAATATAATTAGTTTTTTATTTTTAAATTTAAAAAACTAATCGATTTTTATCAACTACTTTT
>NW_018111010.1:0-1204 GCF_000183805.2 Loa loa | reverse complement strand
TTTTTTTTAAACTGTACAAAAAAAAAGAAATAAATTACTGTAGGAAATAAAATTTTTTAAAAATTAATTTAATTTTGTTAAAAAAGATTTTTGAAAAAAAAGAAAATTGTGCGATATTAGATAGTTTTAGTATTCTTTTTCTTTTTTTTTTTCCTTTGCTCTTTTATTTTATCATTTTTTTTTTTACAATCTTTTCATGTAATTCATTTCGAATGATAGCACTTATCAATTGTCGTATTCGTATTTAACAACAACAAATGCATAACGCATCATCTAGAAAAGGCCCGACAATTTAGCTTTTTTTCCCTTTTTTCTTTCAACCATTTTATCAGTTCATCAAAAGTTCCAATATTTAAAAGGAAGTGGAATGAGAAATGGGTAATTCACAACCCATCTTCACATTAAGGTGAACAAATAAGTGGTAAAAATCGGCATATCAGAAGGAAATGTATGCAAAGGGCAAATTTTTGTGCAAAATGAAAATTATAAAAATAAAATAAAGGAAAATGGAATGAAATGAAATGAAGGGAAATGAAATGAAGTGAGGAAAAATAAAATGGAATGAAGAGAAATGGAATGAAATAAAGGGAAATGAAATGAAATGTAATGTAATGAAGCGAAGGGGAATGAAATGAAATGAAGAGAAATGGAATGAAATGAAATGTAATGAAACGAAAAGAAATGGAATGAAATGGAATGAAACGAAGGGAAATGGAATGAGATGAAATGTGATGAAATGAAGGGAAATGGAATGAAATGAAGAGAAATGGAATGAAATGAAATGTAATGAAACGAAGGGAAATGAAATGAAATGAAGATAAATGGAATGAAATGAAGAGAAATGGAATGAAATAAAGAGAAATGGAATGAAATAAAGAGAAATGGAATGGAATGAAAGGAAATGAAATGAAATGAAGGGAAATGGAATGAAATGAAAGGAAATGAAATGAATTGAAGGGAAATAAAATGAAATGAAAAGAAATGGAATGAAATGAAGGGAAATGGTATGAAATGACGAGCAATCGAACGAAATGAAGGCCAATGGGATCATATGGTGCGAAATGAAATTCTTTACGTTTGTATGTATGTATAAGTTCCCATATGAGTATAAATATATGTGTAAATATAAATATAAATATAAGCGTAAATATAAATATAAATACAAATATAAATATAAATATAAATATAAATATAAATATAAATA
>NW_018111009.1:0-1205 GCF_000183805.2 Loa loa | reverse complement strand
ATATATATATATATATATATATATATATATATATATATATATACATATAACGATTAGGGAAGAGTTTTATAAGCTCCATCGGGGTTATCATGTAAGTATGGCTAGCCTTTCGCATTGTTTAGGCACAATGATATCATTGCCCATGATGTAGATACTGAGTCTTTTTTGTTTTATGCTGTCCATTGTTAGCTTACATTCTCTTCACTGCTTTAATTTTAGAAGATTTCATCACTCTGTTGGATATTGCGGGAATTTTAGTTGAACATAGCTTTAATTTCAGTTATCCGACAGAAAATTTGCATTATTTGTATTTGACTTTCGGAGATTTTCCGATAACATTGACCAGAGGCTTTCAGTGAAAACATTGACCAAAGGTTGACCCGAGGCCTTTCCCAGTATGCTGGCATTAGACTCTGGCATTTCATAATATGAGTTTACAGCATCGCAACCTACCAATTACTACATCACAACACATTCACTTATGAATCTTTATATTTCCTTTCATCGGAGAGCTTCTTCGCATTCATTCACGATAAAAGGATGATAGGAATGTTACTGTTACTTTTTATTTGTTTATCACCCAGAATTCATGACACCATCGTAGAGCATACCAGATGACATCATGAGGGATGCGATCGAAAGCTTTCTCCAAGTCTATGAAGACAAAATGCAGTTTTTGTTTTTCGCGGCGCTTCTCAGCAAGAAGTCGAAGGGCATGAATGGCATTAGTAACGCCACAGAAAGCGATAATTGGTTGCACTGGTTGTTGAAGAGCTGAACGATATTGCGAATGCGCTTATCGCCTATCAATAATTCGTTCAAAAATCTTCAGTGTGTGAGAGAGCAAGCGAATCGGCTGGTAGTTTTCATAGCCGGAGGGGCTGCCTTTCCTCTTCCAAACTGGAATAGTCGTGCTTTCATACCAATCAGCAGGTGTTTTCTTCGCGACAATCTGATTGAAGAACTGCGTTAACCAATGAGCAGAGTTCCAAGAGGTTAGAACCACCTGACCCCAAGATGACTTAAGGTTCTTTGTTACATGCCGACATTGCACATAAAGTTGATTCATAATACGAGTTGATTTACAGCACCGTAACCTACCAATTACTATATCACAACACATTCACTTATGAATTTTTATATTTCCTTTCATCAGAGAGCTTTTTCACATTCATTCACGATAAAAGGATGATAGGAATGTTACT
>NW_018111008.1:0-1205 GCF_000183805.2 Loa loa | reverse complement strand
TTTAAGAAAATATTTATTTTTAACTTTTCAAGAAAATATTTATTTTTAACTTTTCAAGAAAATTATTTTCAACTTTTCAAGAAAACAGTAATTTTCCCATTTCATCTAACATTTCATTTTTTGATAACTTGACATTCATTAATAATAGTTTTGTGATACGGAAATAATTTATTCAACGTTCCAAATGTTTAAATTTATCAATTTGGAATTTAATGAATTATATTTTTAAAAAAAAATGTTACAATTATATTTAAGCACAATTGATAGCATATATAATAAGATAGGCAAAAATTAAACTATCAGCATTTTTCGTTCGTTAAAACATTTTAAAATTTATTATTACAAAAATCACTGATATATGATAGTTTTTAATATAACTCTTCATATTTCATTATTTTATTTCTAATATATTTTAATTAATAATTCGATTTCTACTAATTTGCTAGAAGAAAATGTTATAATATGGCTAAATGGAATTAAATCACAAAAGTAAATTACCAATAAATAAATTGCTAGTAAAAAAAAGAAAAAAAACGAATTTTAAAGCTGAATTAACAAAATATCATGATAAAAAGGAAAAGAAAAACCATTTCTTTCGTTTTATTCTTCATCTTTCTTTATCATGAACAATTATAATAATAGTAATGAATTAATGTTAAGTTATTAAATTAAATTAAATAAAAAATAAAATTGAATTTAAATAATTTCATAAATACATACTAGTATTTGAACGTTTTAAGAACAAATTTTTGAAATTTAAGAAAAAAAACAGCAACATATGGCTCATTATTCGAATTGACAAACAATTCTTATCTATTAATTACTTTGAATAGTTTTAAAATTAAAATTTGCATTAATAGCCTGATTTAATCAATTTTTATGGTAAACCAGCAATTGCTTCTTCCGGTAATTCCGATTGACTTACACGGAAGAAACCTGAAAATGAGCAAGTAAAGCTTGACGTATTGTACATTTTGTTTTTGGTTATAAATTTTATTCGTTCAAATTTCAATTGAAAAGATTTAAATGCTTTTGAAAACATTTTATATTATCAAATTTATGAATCAAAAAAAAAAAAGGAACAAATTTTTTTTTTAAAGAAACTAATAATATCTTTCATATTTGTTTATTTTGAAAAATTAAACTTAAAGCAATTTATTTCGTTATGAATTATTTAATATTTTGACCAAATGTGCAATCAGTCC
>NW_018111007.1:0-1205 GCF_000183805.2 Loa loa | reverse complement strand
TTATTATATTTATTATTATTATTATTATTATTATTATTATTATTATTATTATTATTATTATTATTATTTTATTATTATTATTATTATTATTATTATTATTATTATTATTATTATTATTATTATTATTATTATTATTATTATTATTATTATTATTATTATTATTATTATTATTATTATTATTATTATTATTATTATTATTATTATTATTATTATTATTATTATTATTATTATTATTATTATTATTATTATTATTATTATTATTATTATTATTATTATTATTATTGCTACTATTATTATTATTGTTGTTATTATTATTGTTATTATTATTATTATTACTGTCTTTTATTGTTATTATTACCATTATTATTATTGATTATTGATTACTGATTTTAAACCATTGCTCAATTTTCATCTCCATTTTAATTCCCTAACATTTATCAAAAATCATAAAATCAGAATTTGAATCCTTTAATGGCTCCAACTGTGTATGTCAAGAAAATTGTTATTTCATTGGTCTGAAGCAATAATATTTCTGAACCAATTTTAAAGAGTAATTGGAAATTTAAGAAAAGTCATTTCTCGGAGCTTAGACAAAATCGCTTCAAACAGGCTCTTTAAAAGTGAAAAAATATGGTTCTAATAAAGACGTTTAAAAGCGATAGCGAAAGGAAAAGAATGGGACGACTTTAGTTCTCTCAAAGTTATTTACATCATTTGGAATATATTGTCAATTACTTACCAGAACGATAGACTAGTCAATTTTCCAATAAATTTTGAATAAAATTTTGATATCTTATTTAAAATACGAAGTCAAAAAGGATGCAACTTTAGATCGTAATTTAAAATAATTTATCATGCAGTATTCTTTTGTTTACTTATTTTACAATTTAAAAATTCGAAAAAAAAAACCGAATTGACCGATCGATTATTTGGATTTTATGATTGTTAAAATAATTCGTAATGCACTGAAATTTTTGTTTTATATTACTTAAGGAATTGTAAAATCTTCATTATTCATTAATTAATTCAAAAAAAAAGTAAAAATGAAAGTAAATGAGGAAAGATTTATTGGTAAATCCAGAATTCATGGGTTTTTTTTTTCTTTCTGCTTTTTATTAAACAAAAATAATCCATTTGGTATATAGTTGTATAAAGTAAATGGAACAAATTTTGGTTAACTAAATTTGAAATAAAAAAGAATTAAT
>NW_018111006.1:0-1205 GCF_000183805.2 Loa loa | reverse complement strand
AAACAGTTAAGAAAACAGTTAAGATACGCTGAGGCACTCATCAAACAAAGCCAGTGGAATTGTTTCAATGTGAATTAATTGTACTTTCCCTTAAAAGGAATCAATTTTACTTTTCAATAAACAACAAATAAATTTCTCCCGCTGACCTCTCGCCTTACTTTCAGCACTTCATTAACATTCCCATCTTTTTCACCAAAACTTCAACAATCCTAATTTAGTGTGGCTGTTGTTTTTCATACATGTACCTATATTCTTGAAAGATGACAAACGCAATTATAGAAAGCAGACTAATATGTAGACAGATATCATGGTGAAGTGGAGGTCAGACGAGGAACCTTTGAATCTTTGTTCGTAAACCTCAAACTAGTTTAATAGCTGAATGAGCATAATAGGCATTTGTTTGTACAAAAAAAAAAAATGAAATGGCATGCAGGGAAAAGCAACGTACTTTGATGTAACAACCTTTCTTCATTGTCATTATTTGGAAAAAAAATTTAATTTCTTTTTCCTGCTTTCATTAAAATATCAAAATCTCTCCGAAACTTAATTTCAGTAGTTCTAAGTGGATTTCAAGAAAGTTCTTAGTGACCGATCGGTAGACAATAGAGTTTAGAGATAGTGAAAAGCAAAGAAACTTTATTAAAAATCAGTAAAGAGACCCAGTTACTTTAATCACTTTTTCTCCTCCCTGACAAATTATCTCTCTGCAATACTTCCACAACTGATGCGGCGATTGATACGTTTGTTACGAATTAAATCATTTTTAACTGTTAACAAAATTTTAAGTGAAATTTTCTAAACAAAAATGAATAAAGTAAATAAAATATACACATTTCTATCTATCGCCTCCTTACCTCCGCTAGAATTAGCGCAGAAAAACGTTATTTTGCAAACTACAGTAATTCCTCGATTTTTCCTACGCCATGACTGCCTGAAGTAAACTATAAATCATTGCCAACTGTTGCTGTTGTTCAGATAGCCTTTGAGAAGGAATTGCTAAATTTCAGGCCTTGATTTAGATTTACACTTAAGAAGAAAAGTATCAGTGTCTCATCTCATGGAAAAATTGCAAATGCGTATTCGTGGCTTATCATAAGATGGATTAAATTTCAATAATAAAATAAGTTCGAAATAATTAAACTGTTGACACTTTAATTTTCAATAAGTTTTATGCCAGAAAGATATTTTGCTCGACTTCTACTCTG
>NW_018111005.1:0-1206 GCF_000183805.2 Loa loa | reverse complement strand
AACTTTTCCAAGCCTTACCTTATGCATGGAGACATAATCATCGATGAAGGAGTCGATCAATGGCAATCAAAAAATGAAATGAACCTAGACTCCCACGATCAGTTAATTATGAAGGAAATAACCAACAAAGAAGGAAATAAGTCAAGTAAATTTGATCCCGCAAATATTAAATATTAATACATTTTTGATGTTATAAACTTACAACTTAAACAACAGTTAGTAGAAATGCAACGACGAAGTTGTGAAAATAGAAACAATTTATTACTTCTAATAGAATGGTTATCGATTAGTAACCCAACTTTAACAGCTAGATTACTCCTACAAAGAAGTGATATTATAGCCAAAAGAGTGAACGATAAATTATTAATAGCTCCTTGTAATGTTAATAAGTCTGAATGGAAGAAAGTCGAATTCCAAGCAGGCATCGTTAGCAAATTCGAAATTGAAAGAATTAATGCAGAATTAGAAATATTAGCTCAAAGACATGAAATTATCAACTTAAATACTGACCTACCAAACCCAGAGTCTTTTTGGACAGAATTAGATCAACAAGGAGAAGAATTAATTGAGCAATTTACAGTACAAATTGGAAAGACTACTGAAATAATAGAAAAGGAACTAGCACATATAACAGCTCATTGGGAACTCATCACTATTGGTGCATTCAGCTCCGTAATTTTAATTATGATAATTGTTGTAGAACTAAAATTTAAGTTAATTAGCTACATTTACCATTTTTTGTGTAACAAAAATTCAAAACATATGGAATCCATTCCTGTGGAAATCCTCCAAATTCCTTTTAATGGACACAGGGATCCAAATTCCTGTAATTGACACATCACCTTATCTTACAATCCAATTATCCATTCACTAAACTCTTCCAACCCTTCCTCTCCGGAATGTCGCGAAAGTCGCGAAAATTAAAAAAATTTTGTATAAGATGGGAATGCTTTCCATGATTCATGATTCATGATTCATTAATTATCTCATCTTAATATCTGTCTAAATTCACATCCCCATGTTTTTTATCCTTGTATAAAGGAAATGCCTTTCTTTTCAATTGCTTACATTAGTTATTCAATTTAACATCTTTGTGTTCATGGTTCTCATCTATCCAATTTACATCTGATAACAATATTCTCACAAATTCCGATGTATGCGAATCAACATCTCTTTAAATGTTTGAATAATTAGAAAACCATACCC
>NW_018111004.1:0-1206 GCF_000183805.2 Loa loa | reverse complement strand
TGTGTGNNNGTGTGTGTGTGTGTGTGTGTGTGTGTGTGTGTGTGCATGTGTGTGTGTATGTATGTGTGTGTGTGGGTGTGTGTATATATATGTGTGTGTACAATATCAGTGATTAAGGGGACATTATCGTCACCAACTTCGCCAATTCGTCATCCGTCCTCGTCTTACCTTTTCTTCTTTGTTGCAAAATGTCAAGTGATGACTTGAACAAAAAGGAAACAAGAAAAAATAAAAGATTTGTATCGAAATGATGTCGTCGTTTCAATTGTGAAATAAGATGGTAATATTAACATGAGAGAGAGAGAGAGGGAGAGAGAGGGAAAATATTTTAATGAATGTTTGATGACATTTAATTGATACTAATTGCATGTTTGATACTAACTCATTCAATAAGTTAACATCATACTGATACTAACAATAAGTTGAATACTTTTTACAAATGATAAGAATAAAGAGGAAATGGAAAATGAAAGGAGAAGAATGATTGATAAATAATTTGATTAGGCAATATTTCAGATAAAAAACTTGAGTGATATTTATAAAAATAAAGAATTTTTATTTTTTATTTGCTATTTATGTTTACTATTATCAAATAACAGATGAAAAATTCAGAAGTGAACAGTTTTTACCATCAAAACAGTTATATCAAAGTTACAAATTCAAACGGATTTTTTAGCATACACGAAATTCGATTTTACCTATTAGCACTCTTTTGAAAATATTGAGAAAACAGTGAAGTACAGTAAGACATATAAAGCTAATATATTAAATGATGACAATTTCTATTTCTATTCCCTTCCATATTCAGGAAGCACAATAGTAACAATGTGCCAAGTCTTCCTAGATCGGTTCGTATTTGACCAATATCGAATGATAATTCAATCCATTCCTTTTTTCAATCACGTGATTTGTCCTCCTTTTACGTCTCATGAATTATTGTTTGCTAATACCTTACCACAAATAATATAAGAAAAAGAAAACTTAACACAATAATGTCAATACAAATAGCAATGATAATAACAACAAAAACGACAATGACAATAATAATGATTGGAATAGCATAGTAACAAAAGTTAATAATAACGAAATACATAATAAGAATAACAACACCAATAACAATGATATTAATAACAATAGTAAAAATAATATAATAATAGCAATAGTAATAACAATAATAATGATAATAGTAATAATAATAACAATAAT
>NW_018111003.1:0-1206 GCF_000183805.2 Loa loa | reverse complement strand
CCGAAATAAATGAAATAGAAGTTACTAAACGAAATTCCACGGTAACAGATACCACCCAATCATACTGGTCAGGGATTGCGTGTATAAATACTAATTTCGATGAGAGTGGCTAGCCACGTGTATCGATAACCTATAGTAATATAATATTAGCAATCACTTTTAATCCTTTATATAGAATAATTTAAATTCAGTTGCCACGTTGCATTGTGAAATGAATAATTTCAAAAAGAAAAATAATTTCAATTCCATATTGTATTGTGCCATATTGCATTGTAAAAAATAATTTATGCAAAACTTTTACAACATTTTTTTCCAGTTTTATCCCATTTCGCTCCGAAACTATTTCTGGCTAAATCTTCCAAAAATGTCAATCACATTGATTTGATAAAGAAAATTTAAACTGAACTTGTGGATATTATGATGATTTGCAAAATTTAAAGATTTGGTCATTCCTTAAATTAATTTATGAAAATTAAAGTATTACACGTTTCTATCTTTAAATATGCCAATCATTACAGAAACATGTAATACTTCAATTATCGTAAATTAACGTCAGAAAAATGAAATAGAAAAATTCCAATTGGTATCCAGTTGCTGTGTTTTAATTTATTCCAACTTGCGATGACGCAATATGTGCATGTCACATTACGTATCATTCAGTAATAATAGAATTTGATAATATCACTGTATCATTTCTAATTTATTTTACAGGAACCGATGAGTATGATACCGCAAACAGTACGTTGTCCAAATGGAAAAGAAGATTGGATTCTTGATGAAATACGTTGCTATCATTTAGTTACTAATATATTATTGTTCACTTCAGATTTCAAGTTAGACCACGCCTGTTGCAAGGTAATTAGCATTCTTGTCAAAGTAGGATGAGACATGCAACTGAAAAATGTTCATGAAATCAATTTTTTTTCTTTTAATATATTCTATATTATACTTCCAATGTGATAACCTCATGTTTACTGAGAAATGTTCGAAATGTAAACACCTTCTAAAATAAAATTTCATTATATATTACTCAATCATTTCTGTTAGGTATTGGTCGAAGATCATATGTACAAATGTTAATTTTGTTGGGAGTGGGTATACATGTGTATTGATAACCTATGTTCACGTACAGTGATGTAACAATAGCTATCACTGTTTAATCCTTTATGCTAAACAATTTCATTTCAATTGCTATATTGCATTGTG
>NW_018111002.1:0-1206 GCF_000183805.2 Loa loa | reverse complement strand
ATAAGTAATAATAATAATAATAATAATAATAATAATAATAATAATAATAATAATAATAATAATAATAATAATAATAATAATAATAATAATAATAATAATAATAATAATAATAATAATAATAATAATAATAAATGTAAAATGTGTAAAATGTGAAATATAAAATATTGCTTATACGTGTCAACGTATATTTATTTGCTTATTTTTGCATAAGTAAACATTTATAGACATAAGTAAATAAATAAATAAATAAATAAGCGTATATTTATATTTACATATATTCATATTTGTACTACTTGTATATGATATGCATAAATTAAAAGTTCCATTAATTGATGAGTATATTTACAAGTGTTATTTGATAGTAGCCATATAGTGACCATGATGATCATAAACATGTGCGTAGTACGAATTTGCTACAAGATAGATCCACAAATACACCAACACAATATAGATACGGACACTCACTTATCATGTCATTATTACGACAATCAATTAATGCCATTTCGCAGCAATAACCATTAAAATTAGGGCAACTTTAGTGCTTATGACAAACATTGGCTGTCATACTATCATTATGTCATATCAAAGTCACCAGATGATAAACCATGAAATGATGATATTGATTGATTGATCAATTGATTAATTGAAGAGATATAATGAAACATTGTTTACATAACTTATCAAATATTTCCCTTTCCATCACATGTTTTACAATTAAACCAATGAAATACTAAATTTAAATTAGAATTGAATCGAAGAAAAATGATGAAAAATATTCACATTATACTATTGTTTCAATATTGATCCATTTAAAACTAAAATTTTCAAAACATCTCTGTACGAGTAATCATTTAAATTTTAAATTTTACTATGCTAATATCATTATTATCACAGTCAAATGTGTCTTTTAATACCACTTATTAGATATGATTTAAATGAACAAATGAACGATTTGAATATCTGACCATGCCTTTTCTGGCTAATTATTATCAATATATTTGTTTGTTGCTATCATCTATTATTATTATTATTATTATTATTATTATTATTATTATTATTATTATTATTATTATTATTATTATTATTATTATTATTATTATTATTATTATTATTATTATTATTATTATTATTATTATTATTATTATTATTATTATTATTATTATTATTATTATTATTATTATTATTATTATTATTATTATTATTATT
>NW_018111001.1:0-1207 GCF_000183805.2 Loa loa | reverse complement strand
TTTAAATGGAATTCAACTGTTGTTGCCTTTCCTTTCGTCCAATGAATGAATGTCTCCAACATTCATTCATTCATTAAATTTTGGTCAATGCCAAATGGGAAAAATAATTTTTTGAAAAGTTTTTAAAATTTAAAAATATGACTGAATTTTTTATTTTTCATTGAATTCCTTAAATACCAAAGACATTTCCTTTTCCCTCTTTTTTTTGCCTACCTTCTTGCTGTATTTCCCGCTCTTTTCCAAAATCTTCCCGCTCTTCTCCAGATCTTTAAACATTCTCCTCTAGATCTTTTCCCCCGTCCTCTTTTTCTTCCCCACAAACTACTTCCTATTCATTGTTTTAAAACAACTTCTCATAGATGAAACTAATTGAAATTACTACTGTGATTGTTTCCGTATTACAGTAAATCTAAGTATAATTATAATACTAAGCAATATCTACAGAAAGAGAAAGAGAGAGAGAGAGAGAGAAGAAAAGAAAAGAAGAATCATAATAAAATTAGAATTATATGTGACATATTATCTAACAGTTGATGTTTATTTAAAATTTGCATATAAAATATTATTGAAATATATCAGAATCCTTCCTTACATGATGAATTTCATCCTTGTATCTATCCAATTATAAATGCATTTCGTGTCACCTAAGATGAGACACTAATCCGAAAAAGTTAATTTCTATTTTGGTAATTAATCAATCAAAATCAAAAAAACCATACATTGTTGAGGAATTTCAGCGAACATCAGCATTGATCAAAATGAAGGTTTGTCAACCAAAATGATGATATTTCCCTCATTGTCCTGTTAACCTCAATTTCCTATTCCGCTTAACCTCACTTTTCTCTTTAACCCTGTTCCGCTTAACCTCATTTCTCCTTTAATCCTGTTCCGCTTAACCTCACTTACTCCTTTAACCCTATTCCGCCCAATCTTGCTTCACCTTTAACCCTACTCTGCTTAACATTGCTTCCCCTTTTTTCTCTTCTCTTCTATCTTGTCATTGATTTCCGATATTGAATTCTTTTGCGTTTCCTTGTCTTTGAATTGATAATAATATTTGTATCCTTCGATGATTTAATATAATTTCTTGCTGGGATTTTTTTTTCCAATTTTCTCGTACTACTTTTAGTCTTCTTTTCTCCTTTCTTCCTCTCTCTCTCTCTCTCTCTCTCTCTCTTCTCTCTCTTCTCTCTCTCTCTCTCTCTCT
>NW_018111000.1:0-1207 GCF_000183805.2 Loa loa | reverse complement strand
AGAAAGTAAAATTATCGATAGATTGGAAATATTCATGAATTATAAAGATAACCTGAAAAACTGTTAGAAAGTAAAATTATCGATAGATTGGAAATATTCATGAATTATAAAGATAACCTGAAAAACTGTTAGAAAGTAAAATTATCGATAGATTGGAAATATTCATGAATTATAAAGATAACCTGAAAAACTGTTAGAAAGTAATATTGGATAAAGTAATATTCTTTGTATGGACAAAGAAGTAAAAAAAAAGAAAGACACAAAATAATGTAAAGAATAGATTAAATGATAACTGATTGTATGTAATCATTAATTGATCAATCGATCCGTTCATCTAAGATCAATGATTTTTTACTTGTATACAGAGAATTTTTCTTTTTTTTTTTTTGCTTAGAAAAGAATTGTCGGTTATTTCTTTACAAAATATGCATGCATTCTTCAAACTGATTTGTTGTTGTTGTTTTTTTTTCAGGATAAATAGAAGAAGTAAGATAAAGTAGGATATGGTATCCGGAAATATCGTACTATGAATAAAATGATGTTATGGTCTTTTTTTTTAAAGTAAATTAGGATAGCTCATGTTACATTTCATCATTCAATTTTTTCACTTATAATTTGCAAATGTATTTGTTTGATTTTTAGAATTCTCGCTATTGTTGAAAATTTCCGGAATATTCGGATATCTTCGATGTTTTGAAATATTGACATGAGATGATGACAGATGATGACATGATGACATGCAAATGATAAAGCAAATAATTATTTTATTTTTATTTCTTTCATTTCATTTTTTTTTTCAGTTGATTTCATAATTTGTATTCTTATTGTTGTTTGCTAAAGGAGAATTTTACATGGATGGCTAAAAGAGAGTTAAATTTAATCAAAAATATTAAATGTAAAAGAATAATGCAACGATTATGGGACATTTTTAAGCATAAAAATATAGCTTAATAATTTGTTTGTAGGAGATGGAAAGACGAAAGTTGAAGGAATTGGAAGGTCTCATGTGCCAAAAAATGAAAATGGCTAAATGAGATGAACAAATAATGAAAGATATATTGGTGGTAATCCAGGAGATAGAATTTAACGAAGAAAAAAACAGGATGGAATATTTTGCTGGAAGATCACGATTCGATTGCATCAGTTAAGATGAATGATGTTGAAGAATAATTAGCGGTATGCAAATTCCTTCTGTATGTTTACTTTT
>NW_018110999.1:0-1207 GCF_000183805.2 Loa loa | reverse complement strand
CCTTTTTTTGCTTAGTTTTGATTGATTTGCATCGTGCTCCTTTTGATTTTTCTGAATGTGAAAGCGAGTTGGTTAGTGGTTTTAATGTTGAATACTCTAGGGTTGGTTTTGCTGGTTTGTTTTTAGGTGAATATGGTAACTTATTGTATTTTAGTTGTTTAACTTCTAGTTTATTTTTTAATATGAATTTTTTGTTTTTTTATTTTATTGTTTGTTTTATTGTTTTTTCTCGTAGAGCTTATCCACGTTTTCGTTTTGATATGTTAATGAATATGTGTTGGGTTGTTTTTTTACCTTTTGGGTTTTATATTTTTGGTTTATCTTTTATTTTTTTTATGTTGTGCTTATTTAGTTTAATTTTGAATAATATTTTGAAAAGATATAGGTTTTTTAGGCGATTATATTGTTGTCTATTGTTTGGTTTTGGTTGGTATTTTATTTATTGTATATGGAATTGTGTAAATTTAATTTTTATGGTTTTTTTTCTTTGTTTTTTAATTTTTTAGTTAGTAGTTTTTCTCACAAAGGATTTCAGTCTAGTATGTTTTTTAAGTTTATTATTTTTTTCCTTGTTGGATTTTGGATGTGTGGGTTATTATTTCCTTTGTTTAGACCTTGAGCTTGTGTTGGTTTTTTGTTTTTTATAACTAATTTTTCTTGACTTGGTGTTCGTACTTTTACTTTGGCTGTTGATAGTTTTTTGGTTTTTTTTGATGGTGATCATTCTTGAGAATGGATTTCTAGTTTGGTTATATTTTTTTCTCATTGGTTGAGATTTCTGATAAGTGGAGTGGCTTTAACTTTACGTATTAGTATTATTTTTTTGATTGGTCATTTTTTAATATTTACTATTTTAGATTTTGGTATATTTTATTCTTTATTTTTTTTATCTTTTGTTATTCCTATTGAATTATTTTTTGCTTTTTTACAAAGTTATATTTTTTTGACTTTAGTTTGTATGTTTTTGTTAAATATAATTTAATTTAGTTATAATAGTTTATATTTAGAATTTTGTTTTGATGGGACATAGGTTTTTATAATTTTTTTTTTGGCTTTTTAGTATAATTTTAGTATTTTTATTTTCCAAATAAACGGTTTTAGAGCTAATGATTTATTTGCAAAATTATGTGTTTCCTGTTCCTGGTAGTCCTTATGTTTTTTGTTGTTATTTTATCCATAATTATTATTCTCAATGTTATTTTTTTGG
>NW_018110998.1:0-1208 GCF_000183805.2 Loa loa | reverse complement strand
AAAACTTCTATTTTTTCTTTTTAAAATTGCACAAAGGTTTTCAAAAAAGTTATATTTTATGCAATCTATTTGTTTATATTGTAATATATAATTGAAAAATTAAGTTTTTTAAAAGTTTGTGCAAAAGCTTGTTACTTTAAAATTTCGAAAAATCAAATTTATTGAAATTTTAAATACAACTAACAGCAGTTAACATAGCCCTTGATGGAAGCGATGAGCTACGAATTGATGCACCAGGTTTTTCACCGTATGTATGTGACCATCTTGATTGTCGTTCCTCCGGTCTAATTCCCGTATCAAAACATGCCTAATTACGATATTCTTGCGCCGAAAAGATATCATCAATTGTTCGACCATATTGTCCACTAACATTGCTGCTACCAAAACGCATTCGAGCACCTAAATAGAACAAAAATTTAGAGAGGAAAATAAATAATGGTATGATAATTTATAGATTTTTTTATTTAAGGTAGTGATTCTCAAGTGTTAACTATAGTCCTGATAATTTATTAATCATAGGTAACTGCAAGAATGATCCGAAAGGATGGTGGCGCGATGAAGGAGAAAAAAAACGGAAGGTTATTCTTATCAATGTTTTATAAATTAAAATTTTGATTAAAGTTTATCTTCAAATTAATAGAATTTATTATTTTTGAACTTTATGGTCATTTGGTACAAATAAAGAAGCCAAAGTAGTCAAGTGGTCAAGAAAAGGTTGAAAAGCACTAGTTCAAAGGAATATTTTAGATCCATATAGTTCTAAATAATTTTTGAAAATCTGCTAAAGTTAATTTCATTAAAAGAAATGTTTGAGTTAAATTAGAAAACCCGTTATCACAGATATTAGATATCACTAACTAAAAATATCACTAACTTTCTCCATATCAATATATTACACATATTAGATATCACTAACTGCTTATGCGAAAACACTTATGCGAAATGTTGCTAAATGAATAATAATGTTAGTAAATCTTGATCCGGAATGCACGATTGCATCCCGGAATATAGGACTGATGGTTTCTCCAACCCATTTGCCGAAAAAGAGTGTATCAATTTAGGTATTAACATATTTATTTTTAAATTTTATGTAACAAATCATTTACTTGAGGAATTAACGAATTCTGATTAAAACCACTCATAACACTTTTTCCGATTTCGCCGACAGAAGCTGGTGGGTATGCTTGGGGTATTTAAAAGTATGATCC
>NW_018110997.1:0-1209 GCF_000183805.2 Loa loa | reverse complement strand
TTTTTATCTTTTTTCTTTTTTTTTTTTTTGGCTAACAATAGTTTTGCTTTCATATTTTTACATTTTCTTTCTCTTCTTTTGAATATTTTAAAATTTCAAATTCATATTAATTAATTTTTCTTTAATTAATTTATTCTATTCACTTGTTTGAGTATTCTAAAAATTATTCATTTCGAATATTAAATTTAAAATTTCACTATTGTTTAAAATTTTCATTCGTTAAAATTTCATTTATTTATTGATAAAATTTTGTGTGAAGGTTAATTTTTTTTTTTTTGTGTTTACTTGTTTAATTTTATAAAATTATTTATTTTCAATGTTTAACGTTTCAATTTTTTTCGTTGAAATTTTTCAAATTTATAAAATCATTTTTTTATCAATTTGAAATTTAAATTTTAAATATTTCAATAATCTATTTTAAATATTGTTAATATTTTATGTTGAAACAATTTTTCCTTTTTTTCTTTCGAAAATTTTTTTTTAATTTATGAAGTTTTTTTTCTTTAATTTTTATTATTTTCGCTGTTTTTATTTAAAATGTATTTTATTTTTTCCAAATTTAAATTCAAAATATTTCATTCATTTGAGTTAATATTAATTGATTTCATTTATATCAATAAAAATTTCGAATATTCCATTCATTTAAGCTAACATACATTCCATTTATTTAATTTATTCATTTAAATTTTAATTACTTTTTTGACTTATTTTGTCGTTTTATGTAATTTTTTTATTTTCAGATAACAAATAGTATTTTCTTTGGTCAAGAAAGTAAAACAACAGAAATGAATGCTACACCTATTGATTTCAATCGTACTGGTAATGGTCCAATTGCAAATTCAACACCAAAAACGGAATCATCAAAATCCGATTATCCGGCAAGTAATGAAGAAAAACCTGTCGTATGTCTTTCTCTCTCTCTCTCTCTCTCCCTCTCTTCTTTTTCTATTTTCTTATATCAATAAGTAAAAAAAAAAATGTAAAAGTAATTATGAAAAACTATCATAATTAAAAAAAAAGAATTATTTGAATAAATGAATGAATAAATAAATGTAAAAAATTAAAATTTCTTTTTTTTCGTTTTAAAATTAAGTTACTAATTCAAATTGCTTAATTTATATATATTTAAATTATAATTTTTCATATTCCAACAATACATGTAGCATAAATTTATATTTGTAATTAATTTAAAAAAATATTAATGACTGC
>NW_018110996.1:0-1209 GCF_000183805.2 Loa loa | reverse complement strand
TTATTATTACCTTATTATTATTATTATTATTATTATTATTATTATTATTATTATTATTATTAATTATTATTATTATTATTGCTATTATTATTATTGAAATCAAAATTAGATAAAATTAAAATTTTCTTGTATTATAATAATTAAAGGATTTGTAATTTTAATAACACAAAATTAATAATTCGAATTAAAAAGGAAGAAAAAAACAAATATTTTTGATATGAATTAAATACCATTAAGGAAAATAATTGCAAATGCTTAATTTTACCGTATACCGTATTCTTTTGCATAATCAATAACTTTACACTATTATTGGTTGAATTTATTACCATAAATGTTCAATATTTATCTTACTAATCATTATTTCCTTTTTTTTTTGTCCTTTTAAATTGTAATTCCTTTTAAATTGTAATTTACACTTACAATAATTGTCATAGTTTCTCTACTCAATTTAATTTTTCAAATTTCAAATCCTTTTATCCATTTTTGTTGTTTTTCAATATTTACACAAATATAGATCGATTTTTTTCCTTTTTTTTCTTTTTGCCCAATAAAACCAAATGAATCTTTCAGTCAGTTCGGCCGACGACATTTGTTAAATTTTAGTTTCAAATTTGAAATTCAAGTTTTTGTTTAATTTATTTCTGAACTATGTGATGAATCAATTCGTTTGCTCGAAAATTCTTCATTTTATATGAGCATTTCATTAAATTACTCAGAAATATCTTATTTATTTATGAATAAAAAGGAATGAAAATAGAATGAACGTGTGAAATAATTAAATAATTAAGCTTCATTTATTTCGCATTTTTATTTTATCATTGTGTCATCGGTTTAAGTATCTTTTCATATAACAAATCACGTTATTTCACTTATTAATCATATCATCGTATTCAACAAATCATAAAACTATTTGTGCTGTTATCATTCATTTATGAGAATGAGAATAATAATGATAATGACAACAGTGATAATGGATAATAACAATGATAGTAATAATAATAATAATAATAATAATAATAATAATAATAATAATAATAATAATGACAATAATAATTATAATAACAATAATAATAACAAAATAATAATGATAATGATGATTATAATGATAATAGTTATAATAATGATAATAATAATAATAAAATAATAATAGTAATAGTAATAATAATAACAATGATAATGGCAATATAATAATAATAATAATAATAATAA
>NW_018110995.1:0-1210 GCF_000183805.2 Loa loa | reverse complement strand
GAACAATTTCAACAAAGGTTTAATGAAATCAATCAAAATAGCTGCCGTAACCGTAATAATTTATTAACACTTATTGAGTGGATATTGCATGATAATCCTACTGTAGCAATAATCTAATACTACAAAGGGACAACATAATCGCAAAATATATCAATGGAAGTCTTCAAATTGCACCTTGCAAATCGAACAACCACGAATTGAAGTCAATAAAATTTACCAGTAACATCATCGATCACTTTAAAATTGAAAGAATAAATGCTGAGCTGGAAATTTTACCACAACAACAGACCTACAGCAATTAGCAAGCTAAACGGAATATCTGGGAAGAGATCAACCAAGAAAGTACCGATCAGAACAAATCGGATATGGAGTCCACAAAATGACCGAACTAATACAAGAAGAATTGGACAACTTTGTGATGCATTGGCGATTCATCACTTCTGGCGTTTGCGTTTTCGTAATTTGTTTGGTAATAATTATCATTAAAGTGAAATTAGAATTATTCTGTTCCATATTTCATCTATCTTGCATTAAACGTTCAAATCGTACAAGCTCACTGAAATCGATTTAGCCACCTCACTAAAAAACTAACAAAGACAAAATACATTTATTAAACAACCAATTCAAATAGATATTTTTAATTACATCCCCTAAACCTAAAATTTTCTCTCAGTCGGAAGCGTCGGAAAAACCGAAATAGTTGTATCGCAGAATTACTCATCCAAATAGTCATAAGTTTAACTATCTAATCTTCAAATCGTCTAAAAATGTTACCTGTCTCGTTCTACAATTTGTAAAAGCCTTATCTTATGCACAAATCTTGCATACTGCTTCAGGAAGCTGTACATCTCACAAAATAATTTCCTGTAATTTCCTATTTATCTATAAAACCAATCTTATGCCTGGTATGTAAATTTTTTGTAGCTGTGAGACTATTGTCAATTTCTAATGATTGTTACAAAATTTCTCTTCACACATTTCCTTATATAAACCATAAGAAATTCTAACATCAATTCATTCAATTCTATCGGTCGGCACTCAGCCTCCCACAACACACTCTTCATATTTCTCCCAGTTCATTACGTTACTACTTACAAATTTCGCCCATTGTTATACTGGTATTATTCTGGACATCATTCTATAACTGGAATTATTTTGAACCTGTTTCTATTGTATTTGGTATCCGGACGATAATAAAGGATAAACTGCA
>NW_018110994.1:0-1210 GCF_000183805.2 Loa loa | reverse complement strand
AGAAATAATGGTTCGTTTTATTAATTTGTATTGCCGGAATAAATCACTGAAAAGTGAAGGAATTTTGTTAATATTCAAACGGTTTGCCATTGAAAGATTCGTTTCTTTCTCTCTTCGTTTCCCAAAAGTTTTCGCAAAAAGATCGAAAGACTTTTCTTAGTCTACGCATTTTACGGGAACTTGTTTCCATTCATTTAGCTATAATTACTCTCAACAAAGATAATTTTTCAGGGCTTAAGCATGGTATTTTTTTGCAACGCAATTGTGCTTTGTAGTTATTACATTAAGAACTTGTATAGTTATACCTTAAGTAAGACTGAGATGAACATCTGTAATCAGATTTTACTCTCTGAGCTCATACCAATCACTGAAATAATAAGGCCTGGCACAAGCTTGAATCCAGCTTTTGCCAGCCTTATTTTGCACATTTGCGCAAATACAGTTAAAGGGAGATGATTTGTAGGTCCGGCCATAATTAAATTCGTTAGTAAAAGTGGACACGGAAGTCGGTGAATGTAAAAAATAAAGTTTAAAGTAGGACTGGATAGATCAAATGAGTTTTAGAAATCAATAAATAATTCAATCATAAAGGTGCCCTAAAAGCTCGCTTTGAATGGTTCAATCAATTGATTGATTGTTCGCCAGAAGACGATAAGATGAAATGTAGGATTAGAAAGAAACAAATATTTGTACAATTTTGCATTTTCACTAACTTGGCAATTCAGAACTAACAAAAAGTCTTTGACAAAATGAAGTTCTTCAGAAGTTCTCCGGAATACCGAGCAATAGAAAAACGGAAATGTGATGAATTTTCGTCGGTATGTATAAATACAAATAAAATTACTGCAGCGTACGATAGGATTGCATTTTTTGAAGGACATTTTGAATAAATACACTTCATTATAGTAAAATATAGTAGAAGATATCAAAAGGAAATTTCAGGAACTTTCTCCCACTTCGGCTAGTCGAACTTGACATAATTAATCAGAATAAATTAAAAGTGTTGGCATGTATGGTTGGGTATGTGTTGATGATCTCTTGAATGACGCTGTAAAGGTAATATATTTGTTGTATGCTGATCAACCCATAGGCATAGGTTATCTCATTAAAAGAATGATAAGATTTAATTATTCTTATTCAGAAAAATGAGAATCTAAAATTTTGCAAATGATGTTTCCCAAGGTTTAATGAAAAGATTATGCAAGATTGG
>NW_018110993.1:0-1211 GCF_000183805.2 Loa loa | reverse complement strand
TAATTTCCGGCAAGATGTTATCCTTGACTGTTTTCCATAGAAAAAGAAATATTCAAAATAAAGTATTTTTGATATGTTATAGTTCTACAGAATGATTACATTATCTCTCTCAAAGACTACATGATATATAATGGTGCATATTTTTGCATTTGAAATTGAAACTTTTCAAATGATTCATAGTAAAAAAATAAAAATCAAAACTTATACTTTCCATTTACATGAAATTTACCAGGTAAAATACTATCTCATGCAGTATGTCTTGAGGAACAAAAACAGAAAAAAAAACATATTATTAAATCATTCGTTTAACCCATCCAACATTCATCTTATTCTTCCCTTGATGCAGGTAGAATAGCTCCTTCTAGGCAATACGAGTAAACTATTTCACCCATGTTTGGGAAATAAATATTCGTCGTACGTCAAAGTACTGATGAAAAATTGGCATCATTTCAGATTATTTTAAAAGTTTAAGAAGTCTTCTGATAGTCAATGGTACCGAAGAGGTGAAAAAATAAATTCAGATATCCGAATCAATGTAACAGTACATCCCCAAACCTGAATAAAATGTGAAACATGACAAGTTCGAATCTGTTATGATCTTTGTATTGTTATCTAATGCTAACTGACTCCAATTACTTATGGAAAGTTCCTTTATGCATAATGGAGTTATCATGCATAAAATTTCGCATTCCTTCGTAGATCTTGTTTCGTCGATTCGTTTCCACAAATCGATCAAAACATGCATTCTACTGTGATGTAATTGGTAATAAAACTCAGCAGCGTACAATAGATGTTCCCATCAAAACTGACAGTGCAGCACGTCTTCGACAATTAGGGTTAGATTTATCGAAAACATTGTCATTCAGAGGAAACAGTAGGTTAGTCAAAAGAGGCCCACAGTATACTTCGAAATCCTACCGACTATAGCATGTTACGAGTTTTTGGATTTTGGAATCATTTTTGTGTGACGTTTGAAATTATGACTTTTCGACTCCAATTTAGTTGATGTGTTGCTGGCACTTTAAATCACTCTTAGGAAGCCAACTTTTAATGATACTCGGTAACATAATCTCTTTCATGGCGCTGGCCTCATAATCTGCCCACGTTATATACATCCCACTTACAGCAATTACTGAATCAAGATCCACATCTGACAATTAATATTTCTTAAACAACGGTAGTTCGCCAAGCCCGATTAATGAAATTTTAAC
>NW_018110992.1:0-1211 GCF_000183805.2 Loa loa | reverse complement strand
TATATATATATATATATATATATATATATATATATATATATATATATATATATATATATACGTATGTATATGTGTATATGTATAAATCACTACTCTGCGACCATTGTCGCTATCCAATTCTTCACTACTGTGATGGTTTTTTGCTTAAATCCATAAGCGTTGCTAGAGATATTTTCTGTTTTGGTGATGAGTCTATATTCTTGGACTGTTTTCTCCTATAACTCTTTTTCTTCGCTTCCGTTAACGTTGTTACCGTCATGGAAATTCGTTGGAGTCTATTTGTGGCTTTTCCTATTTCCTCACCCTTAATATATTGGGTTTTATTGCGCTTTTTAGATTTCTAGATATAAATATGCATACTAAAATAGCTTGGTAGTAATTTACCTGCTGTGTTTCTGTGCCTTCATATTAAGCAAAACTCGGTTTACTTAGTGCTACAACAGAACGGGTGGACTGTTATGCAGTTCACACGTATACTTATGGTGGGAATTTTGGTAGCTATGTGAAAATAAAGTCACCTTGAAATACGGAGGTATGATTATGTCATATTCAGCCCTCTTCATTATTCCTTAAATCGTTCTCTAATTCCTTTTTACCATTCTTTTCCAGTACTTGCTCTGCTCACTCATAGATGGCCTAAAACATTTATAAGTCAGGTTTCTTTTTTTTTGTGTGTAAGAGCTCTCAGATATGTACGGAAGTTTTTTTTTATTTCAGTGTACGTGAATTAGTTTTGATGACTTCGTATAGCATTTTTTGTTTTAGGAAGGAAACAGCAGAAATTTTGTAAAGGAAAAATATTGCCTCCCATGATTTCTGATTAATACATTGGAATTACAGACAGTAGCGATAGCGAAGACAGTGCAGTGAGTAAGAGGAAAATTGAATTACTGTTGGGTTTTTTTTTCAGTTTTTTTAGTGGTAATATACATGCACCATATGAGACACATTAAGTGGTGGTATTTTTGTTGTTTAGTGCAGTATAGTTGTTACTTGTTGTTTTTGTCTTGTTAGTCTTGGAGGTGTTAATTCAATCTGCCAAGATTTCAACTTGAAATCGTCATATTTCGTATGGTATCACTCAGTACTTAGGCATTTAGTAGATTATCAATAGTATATATGTAGTAATATGTATATGTATATATATATATATATATATATATATATATATATATATATATATATATATATATATATATATATATATGTAG
>NW_018110991.1:0-1211 GCF_000183805.2 Loa loa | reverse complement strand
TTATAATATGAGAATAGCTCCACATAAGATCTTTACAAAGCTGATAATTTCATATCTGCTAAGATTCCTTTATATAAAGGAGAAATTGCATAGAAATTGTTTTACCAGATGTACAGTTTCCTCACAACTGTATCTAAGATTTGTATATATGTAGGACAACGTCTTTACAAATCAGTTACCGGATGTACGCATCTCTGAACATCAGATAAAGCATTTTTAAACGGTTTGATGATTAGATAACTGACTCATCACATTTGTCGGGAAAGCTAATCTGTTGAATTCGTTCCTCACCGATATAGATTTGTCCGAAATGTAATATTGTTTTTCACAATATTACTACTTAATAACAGAAAGGGTGTAAAATATATATTATGTGGTGAATTGGTAAGCAGTGATGAGTTATACAATAAGGAAGCAATATGATCAACTAACAAATTCCTTATCGTTGCCTTCGAAAATAGTTGACTGCCGTTTTGTTGCTAGGTTGCGTAATGTTAAGATATGAGAATTCGTCCGTTAAGGTGCGGATATGTTGCAGGAAATAATTTTAGCGAAAAGAAGGAATATCGTAGTCCATTGTTCCGGATGTACATATCTCCAATTGTTCAATGGTGGCGGATATGCGAAGAGGACGTCGTAGTTTGCTTGGTTGTGAGCTAAACTGTCTCGGACTTTTCTTATATATATATAAGAATTGAGGAGTTTTGTAAACTCCATCGGGGTTACCATGAAGGCATGGCTAGCCTTTGACATTGTTCATTGTGTAGGTACAATGGATATCATTGTTTATGGTGTTGATATTGAGATGTCTGTGTTATGCTGTCCATCGTTAGCGTATGTCCTCTTCATTGCTTTAGTCTTACAAGATTTCATCACCTTGTCTGCTAGATATTGTAGAAATTGTAATTGAACATAGCTTTAATTTCGGTAATCCGGCAACACTGGGTATGGGAAAACGTTTTTCTTGTGTAATGTGATGAATCATTTATCAACGAAATACTTTATGTTTTAATATGTTATAATTTTCTTCAGTTTTTGGGCATTAGCAATTTTTTTTCACGAAGCATCTGTAGCGAATGTTGTTCGGGTTTGTTTGAGAGGGTGATGTCGGAGACCACTATTGCCAGCTATGTAACGCGAGATGTCGTAGCGTTAAGTTGAATTGAGTTGATGCAAATACGATGATTTGAGTTGAGTTGTACACGCACCAG
>NW_018110990.1:0-1212 GCF_000183805.2 Loa loa | reverse complement strand
ACAGCTGCAACATTTCCGCAGCATTTGTTTTTGCTTTGTGCCTAATAAAATTCGAGTAAATTTATTACTATATATATATATATATATATGTATATATATTGTGCATGGTACATGTTAGCATCTTGCATGTCATCAGTATCATTCATGCTGTTGATCATCATAACTTACATGGCAAGTACACAAAAAAAGTTTTGCAGTTCATATGTGAATATATCGGTGAGGTTGTCTCAATGGAAACGTTCAATGTTCGAAGTCGTACTGATTATCGTTATCAACGAAATCATTACGCATTGAACCTTTGCCCAGGTTTTGTTGTTGATGCCTATCATAAAGGAAACATTGCACGATTTATTAATCATTCCTGTGCTCCAAACTGTGAAATGCAGCGTTGGTAAGTTATATTGTCAGTAACTTCCAGATTATGTTCTATTTGATTTCATTCTTATGCATTCTTTTGGGATTGAAATTGAGCTTTGATTACATTGACAAAATTTTCTAAAAGATTTGGAAAATGTACAGTGCATATCGTCCCCTACAAACTAAATCTTTTGGAAATACTTTGGATAATTAGAAAGGCATTATTGAGGTGGTGTTAATTGTAGGTCTGTTAACGGCCATTATCGAATTGGCTTATTTGCTTTGCGTGGAATTCATGAGGGTGAAGAGCTTACGTATGATTATAACTGGGATGCGTTTGAGTTTGATGATGTAACGATCTGTTGTTGTGGTGCACCGAACTGTCGACATTTCCTTAATAAAAATGTTATTATGAATAATCGAGAGAAGGAACTAGCACGTAACACGCGTTTGCTTCTGCTGCGGAATGTACGAAAATCGGCAGCATGTAAATTGAAAAAATTTAGAAAAGGTGATTTTTTTCTACTAAAATTCTGACATAATGGCTACAATAGATAAAATCACTGTTCCGGTCACATCATATTGTGATTGTGCTTTGAAACATGTTGGACATATTCCAGTGAGGCAAACTGGTTATGGCGGCCTTTGTTCTGGTGATTCGAGTAAACCAATCGAAATAGAAATATTAGCAAAATTATTTGATGGTTGAATCGTAATCTCTCACTAAGAGGTGCTTTGTACTGAATGTCCTTTTGGTCTTGGTGATTCTAAAAATAGGCTGGTACGATTGATCCAGACGGGAATGCATTTTAGATGAATATTTTTTAAGCTATGCCAAGGAGAATTTTTAACCGA
>NW_018110989.1:0-1212 GCF_000183805.2 Loa loa | reverse complement strand
AGGAAAGTCGAGTATAATGTGATCANATACTATAACATCTAATGATTACTTATAATTATATTAGTTACTGTACTGTGAATACTGTAGCAACAATAGTAATATAACTGATGAAATTAGTTATAAGTATCGAGAGTGATATATGTCAAATATGTTTTATTTGAGGAAAAGTGATACAATGTGTCCACATACTATAACATCTAATGATACTTATAATTATATTAATTACTGCACGTGGATACTGTAGCAATAATAGTGATAGAAATGATGGAATAGTTATGTGTATTGAGGACAATATATGTCAAGGATGTTAATTCTAATGTTAACATTTTCCTTAATTCATTCGTCACTTACGAATAATTAATTACTAGAAGTTTAAAAATGTTTACGCATCGAATTTTAGCTATTTCATGTGATATTAGCATAATTGTAGTACCAAATTCTTCAATGATTATTTATTTCAGGTTTATAATAATGTCAAAAAAAAAAAAAAACAACTTACATTAACAGCTTGTGCTCGTTGCTTTCGTAAATTCGACAATAAATCAGCCATAATACAATGTTGTCCATTACTTAACATTTCAAGTACCAATTCAATAGCAACAAATGTTGCTGAACGACCAATTCCAGTTGTACAATGAACTGTTATTGGATATCTGTAAAATCAAAAAAAAAAAATTTAAATTAATTCCTAAAATATGATTTAGTTAGTTATCATTGTTGAAACATTTTCCGCATCATAAATGATATCATCGCTTTTATCATTTGAATAAATAATCGTTTCAATTAACAAAACAAATCTCATCTGAATTACTATTATTAAAATAATTTCAAATCAAATCTACTTAATAATTACTTAATAATAATTATATTTAATAATTACTTTAATATAAAAATTATTTCAAATCAAATCTGTTTAATTATTGCTTAACAATTACTTAAATATATTCAATAATTTCTAAATTACAAAAGTTCACAAATTAACGTTACATAATAAATAAAAGGTTAGGCAATTTTTTTTTTTGCCATATTTTTCAATTTAAAATTAATCTTAATTATAATTACCGAAATTTTCGAATGATTAATAAAATGTCAAAATACTAAACAAAAAAAAAACTTTTTGATGATTACAATTAAGATTAATTTGTAATTAAATTTTCATAAGTCATAAGATAAATAGGTAAAATTTCATAAGTTTTAATGGGTCAAAAGGTC
>NW_018110988.1:0-1212 GCF_000183805.2 Loa loa | reverse complement strand
TTGGCACTTGAGAGAAACCCCTGAGATAAAGTTCAAGAAGCTGTAAGAATGGGTTAGCAGTAGTCGGTGGAGCTGAAGTAGTTTGATTTCTTCCTGTGCCAAATCCAGAAAAACTGAATGTCTGTATTCCGTTGGCATTGTTGTTCAGCGACTTAAATATAAAATAAATTTTTATTAAAAAAGTTTTGATGCTTAAATGAACAATAATGCTTACAATATGTGACACTTTAAGGTTTGAAACTTACGTTTTCGCGTCCGAAATTGCGAACGAACGATTGAAGAGTTAGTACAGTTACTCGTGCATTCGTTTCAGTAATTGATAATATTGTACTGAAAGTGAAAGAAAATATTAACAGATATGTAAACTGAATGACTAATATGATAACAGCAAATACTTTAACTTACATTACTGTCAATACAATCAAATATTTAGTGATAACGAATGATAGCATAATAAGCAATCCAAAATTCCTGCAAATACGATTGGCAGTGTACAATTGGTAGTATTACAATAGGGCTCATGTCTTCATTGCATTCTATTTGAAGGAAATATTTGTAGATGCCGGAAAATATGTCTGCTCAATTGATTTATTGACTAGTTAAAAACTGAACTTTACTTGTAATTTGACAAGTAATTTCAGCAGAATGCTGAAATATATGGTGAATAGATCTATGATACATACAAGCTCCGTTGACTGGCTTAAATTTTATCCACGGAGTGAAACCATTTAAATAGTTCGTTAGCAGGGAGAAGAAAAGGTCAAATAGGGAACGATCGTGAGTAATACCATTTTATAATTTATTTGTAACCACTGACAGTTGATATAAGACAAACTGTCGCATTTTAAAGATTATGTAACTTCAAAAAGTGTCTCAATTCAATGTTATTTATAAGAGAATATAACAGTCGTTGATTCAATGTGTATCTGAAATGGAAATGAAAGACCAGAAAATTCACTTGATTCCCAGAAAGCAATAATTATACTCTGCAAAAAGACACAACTCGCATTTATGACGGTTTAAACAGTTTTTAATGTCTTAAAGTCGGACATTTGTTTTCCGGAAAGAGGTAAAATAATGGGTGGATGGATGAACAGACAAACTTTTTGAAAAAATCGCCAAATACATTTCATTCAAATAATTATTTTGATGAAGTCCAACTGTTCAACGTATTCTACGTCTTCCTGATCACGGCGCACATTTGATGCAAAC
>NW_018110987.1:0-1212 GCF_000183805.2 Loa loa | reverse complement strand
ATAATATATATATATATATATATATATACAGATATAGATAAGCAGTGATAGTGGATTAATCAGTGATTTATATCAGTAATGTAATTTTAATAAACGATACATATGCATTAATCGACAAGAGAAGACATGTAAAAAAGGTAAAAAATCAAAAATATCCTTTTTCAAAATGTCACAATCAATAACTATCCTTTTTCAAAATGTCACCATTAATAATTATCCTTTTCAAAATGTCACAAACAATTTGTATAAATATTCCTCTCTTCTTATCATAACGAGCAATTTTAGGTCTCCATTTATGATTATGACTACAGGAAATGATTGCTCAATAATTAAAGATGAAAATAATTTTTCAAAATTTCACTTATGAATCTTTTATATTTTTTGTTATCATAAATGAATTTTATCTTTATTCCCGTACTTCTATCATACTGTATATATATATATATGCATATATTTGTCTAGTTATCATCTATTGTGATATTTTATTTCCATAAATTATTTTTACTATTTACCTGCAAAGGTATTTATAGAGGTGGTGATCTTATGAGAGGAATATTTTATAATGCTTTCTTTTTGTCTTTTTTTTTCTCTCGATGATATTTTGATGTTTCTTTTCCTTTTTTTTTTGATGTTTAGAAATAAATATCATTATCAGTGTTTGTTAAAATACATTTTGCAATATTTCCTGTTATCGAAATTCATTATTGCAAATCAAATATTTCAAGGATGACGGAATATTTGACATTTGCGCTTGTTAATTTGAAATGTTGACAAATATTATCAAATACAGAATACAATGAAAATATTGAACTTAACGTATTATTAACGCAAATATTACGTGTTCATTCTGTATTATTAGGAATAATTAAACAGTATTACTGTAAAAGTTACGTGATCATTTTGTACTATTACGAATAATTATACAGTATTACTATAAAAGTTACGTGATCATTTTGTACTATTACCAATAATTATACAGTATTACTATAAAAGTTACGTGATCATTTTGTACTATTACGAATAATTATACAGTATTACTATAAAAGTTACGTGATCATTTTGTACTATTACCAATAATTAAACAGTATTACTATAAAAGTTACGTGATCATTTTGTACTATTACCAATAATTAAACAGTATTACTATAAAAGTTACGTGATCATTTTGTACTATTACGAATAATTATACAGTATTACTATAAAAGTTACGTG
>NW_018110986.1:0-1213 GCF_000183805.2 Loa loa | reverse complement strand
AAATTGTCCACAAGGGATGCGCGTTTGAAAATGCATGATTTTGATTTGATTATAGGTAGATTTAAACACGTTTTTGTTAACTAAAATAGGGAGCATAACAATTAGGCCATCTTTGTCAATGGAATAAAGTGATGTAGTAAGCCGCGCTTCAAGATTTGATGAATTCTTAAAAGCATCCTTCCTATTGCTTTTGGGAGTATTCTCCCTGCAAAATCAGTTGCCCAATTCCTTCAAACTTCTGAAACACTGTTGCCAGGCATCTGACCAAGCGTTGTCTTGGAGAATCGGATTCTTCTTATTGATTGGTATTGATTATACTTTTGAATGCATTTCACCAATATATTGAGCATACCTTTCGAATAAAATTATTCTCGCCCGCATTTGCAGATTTAATGACAGCTAGCCATGAAACAATGGCTGTGTCCACTTTTGAGCCCAAATTCGGCTCTGTAAGTGGTTTGATACTTCTTATTTCATCCTACATTACTATCCGATTGAGAAATGGTTCATTGTGGCACAGAGTAAAAGCGACATTTCAAAACAACGATATTATCAGTCAGTTCATGAGGTCAACCACTTGTCGAGCTTTTTCCTTAAAGTACCAAATGACCAACCGTAGAATGGATGACATTGAGTTCTTCAGCAATCCTATGTGTTTATAAGAGGGTCAAGCTCGGTAATCGCTTTTGATTGGTCATTGTTAACCTTTGGAGACCGGTCACTAATTCCTTCATCTTTAAACTGCTCGTTTTCTTCATAGAATTTCTTGGACCAAATATGTCGTTGATATTATGTGTTATCTCAGCTTATGAATTCAGTTTGCTTTTTGTCTAATTTCATTTCCAAAATTGGTCCAATAACAAACGCATAAGTTATTAGCAGGGGAACATAACGCAAATAAATGAACCTCAATTTGATTTTGTATTCCAATATCAAACAACAGTTCAAAATTGCAGTTCCTTTTGCTTTAAACAATAATTGTAGAGATATTTTTAGCAAAGCAATGAATAATATTAGGCTTCGGGACAGATATCATCTTATCAGTGAAAGCTTTTTTATATAACGAATAAAGTGCATGTGATATGATAATAACTAATGTTGTTCAGCAATATTCTCAATGTACAAATATAAGAAAAAAGAAAAACGAATAAAAATGCATATATATATATATATATATATATATATATATATATATATATATATATAGTATATA
>NW_018110985.1:0-1213 GCF_000183805.2 Loa loa | reverse complement strand
AAGAAACAGTTGTCGACGAATACTGTGGCATATTTTGAAGTGATTAGGAAAATCGTAACAAAAAGAAAAAAGAAAAAAAAAGGATGATAATTGATTCATTAATTGGATGATTTAATTTACTAATTTTCAAAATAATGACTGATTGCTGCTGGTATCACAAGCTCTTTACGGATGGCTCAAATATTCGTATTTATCATAATAGCAAATTTGTATGCAAAAAGCTTTTTAGCAATCAATGATTTTGATAATTAGTATGCATTTAATAATTACTAATTATCAACCAATAATTGTTGATAATTAGTAATTCTGATAATTGTTGCAATTTTCTTTTATGGTAATTATTAGAAATATTATATTAAATATTATATTATATTTTACTATATTTTATTTATTATATTATATTATGTTTAATGAATGCGTAATGATTTTCTCTTCCTTTTTTGTTTTTTTTTTTTTCTTAAATTACAAAAATAGAAAAAAAGAAAAGCAAAAAATGGAATAAAACTATAAATTAATATGAATAAATTATTAATATTTCCATTTTATTCATTTATTTCATGTTGAACGATTAAAATGCTATCATTTCATTAATTGCATAATACTGTAAAATAAATAATACCAAAAGTTATCGTTTATTTTATTTCGTTTGTTTCGTCTATTAGTACGGTAATAATTTGATGTATATTTATTTTTGCCATAGTTTTTTTTTTTTTTTATAGGCTATTTCATAATTTCTGGATATTGCAAAAAAGTTTTTCAATGTCTGTTGGGAGTGATGAAAAGAAATTGTTATTGGGATGGATGAAGGGCGGAAAAGGGGGAAACTTTTTGTTGGTTGATATGAGCAAAAAAAAAAAAAGAACTTGATGGTCAAAGTGGAAAAACTGTGGATGGATAAATCAGGAGGTGGTTGACAAATCGAGAATCAAATAGCATTTTTGCAAAACCGGTTGGTAAAGTAATCCCGATGGGATTGTCGTTTGGCATCGTTGAAATGGTTGTCGCCAAACATTTTAAGAAGAAATTTTCATGTCTTTAAGGGATAACTTGGAGACAGACATTAAAAGAAGTATTTTGTTGTTTTAGGGTAAATGATGGTAGATATTTCAATCAGGCTAAGTTTTCACATCAATAAACATGTACACAAAAATTTGATGCATTTTAATTCCTTTTTCCTTTTTTTTTTTTTTAATTATATTTCTTGTTGGTCATT
>NW_018110984.1:0-1214 GCF_000183805.2 Loa loa | reverse complement strand
AAAACAAACACAAAGAATTAAACATTCTATCAATATGTAAAGCATATCACGCAAATGTTAAATTATAATTTACAACAAAAAATATGTAAATCAACATGAAAACAAAAAATTTAATTATTTTTTCAAAATTGAGACAAATATTTCTTAAATATAACACGATGTATTATCATTTTTTCTTTTCTTTCTTTTTTTTCTTTTTTGTTATTATGAAAATGAGAAATGGAAATTTTCAATTTAAAAAAAAAAGGAAAAAAATCTATAAAATATAAAAAATATAAATGCAAAAATTAAGTGAACAACATAAAAATTTGAAATGTATTTTTGGAATGATTTATAACAAATCAGCATAAAGTTTCAAATTTTGATAAAATTTCGATTTTAAAAAATCTTCCAAAACAAAAAAAAAAAAAAGCAATCAATCATAATAATTACCAATCAATTTATCGTTTATTAAAATTTATCAGCATAATATTATTAATCAATTCATGATAAAACATTTCAACAATTTAATTTTTCATTTAAAATGATGAGAAAAAAAAAGTCAGGCTTTAATAGCTTTTCTTATTAACTCATATAATAAAATAAAAATTTTATCATTTTCAATATTTTATTATTATATTTAATACAATCAATATGATAATTTAAAATATATTCCTATTTTTTTCTTTTATTTCAAATTAATTAAAATTTACAAAATATAATCACCATAATTTAAAAATCACCGTTAATTACAACACGTATGAATGGAAACTTTAAAGAAAAAAAAAACACAAAAAAAACTTAAGGAATCATGAAATGAATGATGTTCGTCGATCATTTGCTAACCTTTGCCCATTATCTTGTATCATTGATTTTGTTGTAGTAATATCGGTAATTGTAGTAGCATTAGTAGTAGTAGTAGTAGTTGTTGTTGTTGTAGCAATTGCTGTTGTTGTTGTTATTGTAATAGCATTAGTATTAATATTATTATTAGTATATGGTATTAAATCATGATCAAAATTTAAACGTGATGGAGAAGTTATAGATGATGATGATGATGATGGTAATGTTGATGATGATGCTGGTACAGTAGTAATATTTGCAAAAAACATTTGTGATATAAAATGTGGTGGTAATGTAAAACGTGAATGCATTTTACCGGCCCAATCTGTAAATATAATTAATTTTAAATTTTAAATCATACAAATAAAATATGATTGTTCTTTTTTTTTACC
>NW_018110983.1:0-1214 GCF_000183805.2 Loa loa | reverse complement strand
TTTACTTCATATCTTGATAAGGATGATAAAGGTTGCAAATTTACTTCATATCTTGATAAAGATGATAAAGGTTGCAAATTTACTTCATATCTTGATAAAGATGATAAAGGTTGTAAATTTACTTCATATCTTGATAAAGATGATAAAGGTTGTAGATTTACTTCATATCTTACAAATGCTACGAATAGGTCATTATGTTAATGTTTCAGTTTGTTATGGGTGAAATATTGTTTCCGTAGACTTTTCACACTTACTTACCTCTAATACACCTGGTAATTAAATGTTCAACAATGAGTACCATTCATTCTGTCCCTCTCTTTTCAACTTCATTGTATAATGTTTATGTTGTAGACAATATATTACTAATAAATTGATTAGCTATAACAATGAAAATTACTATGTTGTTGAATCCAAAAACAATATTCATTAAATGCTCATATTTAATTACAGTATGATTAAGTATTATTAGATTTTGAGGACAATTTATATAATTAACTATATATTTTGATTACCATTTCTGATAAAGATTTCGAAATCTCAATAAATAATTATATTCCAATGATTTCAACAACAATTTACTCTCAAGCTAATAAATTCATATCATCATTATCATATTCATTCGCTGAAATCGTATCGCTTATTGATACGGTATGTGATCCATTTGTTATTGTAATTGTATCTTTAAAATAATTGATATTAATGAATTTTTAAATTAATTTTCGAAAAAAAATTTTTTTTTCTACAACTATTTTGACAAAATAAATTATCTTCTAACTTTAAAGAAACTGTATTACTATTTCATTACTTTCTACATTTTCACATACTTTTCTTCTTTTTTCTTTTTTTTCGTCCACTGTTTCAATCGTTGTATAATTCATTGATATGATATGTAATCTATTTATCATTGTAATTGTATTTTTAAAATAATTGATATCATTGAATTTTCAAATAATTTGAGAATTAAAAAAAAAAAAATTTATTGGCCATACTGCTTATTAATCATAATAATTTGTCCAGGGCTTTAATTTTTTTATCATTAACTGATAACGGCAACAATTTTAGTTATCAGTTCACTATTTTCAAACCTGTTATGTTTTTCATAATTTCCGCTAATTTTCGAACAATTTCCGGATTGTCGTCAAAATTTACCGAAAGCTGATAACCACCTAATAATTTTGTTATTTGTTGCACTTATTTTTATGTCGGTAACTTTT
>NW_018110982.1:0-1214 GCF_000183805.2 Loa loa | reverse complement strand
ATAAGAAATATTTACCATAAGAAAAATATTTACCACATTTGCCATATTCACCATAAGAAAAATAATTTACCATATTTGCCATATTTACCATAAGAAAATATTTAGTATTTACCATAAGAAAATACTCTATCTCCGAGGATCAGATACAAGTTTGGGAAGAAACTATTCATCGCAGGTTATTAGGGTTCAGTCTCAATAATCTCATATGTCTGATGCTTTAGTAGAAATCAGGAAATGACTCGAGCTCAACCTCCAACTTTTGCAAAGAAACTACTATATCTCATTTTTTATTTCTCAAATAACAAGCAGAAATCTATTCCTCAAGTTTGGACTTTCACATCCAAATGGAAAAATATAATTCAGTGTGCCTAATTTTACAATCAGCAATGAAGTAACACGAAAACACAATTTGATTGGTTACCGCTACTAGAAGCAAGCATCTCTCCCTAAAATATTTTAGGCTTCTTATAATAAACAATATCATGATTCTAAGGCCCTTCAGCTTTTCCTGCAAAAACAATAAAAAACATAGAGTAAATATTTATTTGTTTACAACCTGAATACAAATAAATGATAAACGTATTTTAAAGCAAGGAATTTAATGCACAGATAAAGGAAGATATATTTAAAAAATTAAAAATTATGATCATTCAGACAAGTTTCGTATTTCGTGTTCTTGAATTTTCACAATTTTATTGAACATTTGAACAATGAACGTATTTTTACAATTTTCGTATTCTTGGATTTTCATGCTTCCTTCTTCCAAATCAGCAATTTTTACAGTTCGTTGTTAAAATGTTTGATTCTTCCAAAATAACAAGAAGTCTGGATGGACAACATAATTAACCTCTAGTTACGCATACATAAGGGAGCTATGGAAACAAACTTTAAAAACATATATTTCGGCAAACAGAAAGGCTTAAAATAAATAAAATTTCCCTGGACAATGAAATATAGCACTAGTGTGCAATATTTAAAACTTCCCAAATCGAGAAATCGGAGAAAATAGTCAAACAAAGAGGGTTATAGATTTGCATTCCTGCAAACATTTTCCAATGTTTAGAGTAAAAGTGATAAATAAGCAATAAAGATTGTAAAGACTATTTCGTGTTGATTTAATGTAAAATCATGAAGAAAAGATTGAAAATTGAGTAAATCATTGGCAGTTACTTATGGGTTATGTGTTTAAAATTATCCATCAACAACAAGTCTAG
>NW_018110981.1:0-1214 GCF_000183805.2 Loa loa | reverse complement strand
AAATTAAAAATTGAATTTATTATTTTATCATGCAATATTACAAGAAAATTCAAAATTGCCATTTTAGATTAGAGAAATTTTGGAGCCAAATTAAAACGTTTTAGGGTTTTAAACAATATTAAAAGAATTTTTCCAATTCCATTTTTGAGTACCAAGGAAAAAGAAAATATTATTAAGAGGAAATATAAAATGAAATTTTCCAACTTTTCAAAAAATGTTATTTTAGCATTGAAAAAGTTGAATTGCATAGCTGCCAAGAAAAAAAAAAAACTTTATTGACATAAATATTTTTCAGATATTTTTTGAATACTAATATTTTTATAAAATGCAATATTGTTGAAAAAATAATTAAAAAAAAATTACACTTTTTCTAAAAATTTTATATAAATTTTTAACTTTCATTTAAATTCATAATTGGAAAAAACATGGTTCCATCACTAAACGATTGTATCAGCTATTAAAAAATAACGAATATGAGAAATTTTATGGTTAAAAATTCATTAATACTAATTGTTCATGCATGCTTCTTTTCTTTTTCTTTTCAAATATTTAAAAACATGCAAATAACAAAATCAGCTGCTAATTTCTTATATTTTGATGTGTATTTTACCGCAAAAAAAAATTTAAGGAAAAAAAAACGATTTTTGATCATTTGATCATTCCAACTTACTGTAATGAGTTTCACTAAATTGGCCAATTTTACAATCTTTTTCAAAACCACTTCAATGCTACTTGTTTGTTTGTTTTCTTTTGCTTAACTTAATTAAATTTTAATAATTTTTTTCCTTTTTCAATCTGCAATCTTTGGTCTAACCAGTTAAATCAGTTACATACAAAAAAAAAAAATTTGCAAATTAAATCAATTTCTAATTGCAATACAATTAATTGATAGCAAATTACAATCAATACAAATGGATGTACATAAACAATACCTTTTAAGGATCGATTAATGAAACTAAAATGGAATGGACAATAGAGAATGGACAATACATTATGTAAATATAATTGAAAAGAGAGAAGCAATCGAAACGATTTGCGCCATTTGCATTTGTACGTATAGACATTATCATATTTCTATTAAAATTTTTTCCAAAATATATGGATAATAGATGTGGCAAGAATTTTACCTAATTTTTCTTTTCTCATATCAAAACAACAAAACTTTATTTTTTATTTTTTTTTTTTGCAACTTTTACCTCTTTATGTTTATTTAA
>NW_018110980.1:0-1215 GCF_000183805.2 Loa loa | reverse complement strand
TCTCATCTTATTCCTCTTGATTTTTGTCTGTTGAAATTTATCTAGTTTTATTAGTAAAATAACTTTTAATTCAACCAAACTTCGAGGATCGACGTAGAAAGTTACGTGAGGACCCAATTGATTATGAAAGGCGATAGTAACAGCTACTGTCAATTCCCAACTATGGTTCTTCATTGCCATTCCACATGAATACCGTTGAAACAAAATACCCAGAAGCTCTACCGTGAATTTCTATCGGTGAATCGTCGCCACCCTCTTTATTGTAGGTTTTGGTTCCGGTATAATATTCTCTAAGCATGGAAGTTTCCTGAGTTGCCTTTTAAATTCGTTCCGATATTCCGTACTGCAATAGCATTTTTTATGTTCACACTACAGAACTAACCAAGTACTTCTAGGACAAAATATTTCAACGATAAAAAAATATTTCTTTTGATGTTCCATAAGATCAGTTTTTACCTTCTCCAATAATAGAAGAACCAATTGCATGAAATGCTTAAATTAACAAATATTCCCGCGTAGCATCCTATGTAAAATGCTGTCATTTCGGAAAAATCGTAGAAAAGTGTTGACAGATAGATCACCGTTGATGCCAACTGTCCCAGTCCAATAAATGCCACGACTATCTTTAATGATTGTAACAGCTCGTAGTTTCTAGTTGCTGAAATAGAAATAGGAGAACGCTATGACAACCACTACGGTTATTCATAATTAATTAGTTTTCATGAAATCCTTGACAGATGTGATTCTATACCTGAATAACGAAGGAACAAAGCAAAGGATAGTCCGATAACATAAATACGCCATTCGATGATGGAGAGATAGACCAAATATCTTTCAGGGTGATGTTTTACTTTGTCAAATATTTAAATAGCTCACTTGTTTTAGTTTTCACCATAACTCGGCTCAGTATTGCATAAAGTATAATTGTTGCTAAATTAATAACAGCTGATGAAATGCTCCAAACCGAGTCTGACAAGCCACTATATATTGCAACCACAACACAAATTACTTCGATACTGCAATGAAAAGATACAAACGGTAATTAAGGGAATAAGATTATAAATGGAGAGCTTTTTGTACAATTCTACCTTGGAATATTTGGAAATACATTTCAGATATCAAACATCTCATATGTTTCTTTTTAAACTATTTGTTGTTCATCTCGAATTTTGATATTTTTGTCTTTTTTCCCTTTTAATAACAAAGCTTTATTCA
>NW_018110979.1:0-1215 GCF_000183805.2 Loa loa | reverse complement strand
TATATATATATATATATATATATATATATATATATATATATATATATATATATATATATACATATCGGCTCTTTTAAAAATTTAATAGCAACGTGATAAGACCCATTTTTCAAATTTGATCAAATCCATTAACTATGAATATCTGACAATGATGTGTATGTGTGTGCGTTTTTGTGTGGATGAATAACAGATAATTGCAGTTATGACAAGAGATCATAAAGATATTCAGCTCTCCATTTATCTATTTCATCCAAGGATATGAGCCCTTCTCATCTTAACAAGCAAATTAGAAAAACAACTGCACATCACCAGGCAATCAAACCATAAGCTTACAGCACGAAAAGATCAGAAGTCATTCACAAAGCTAGATAGAATACACGTGAAGTCATTATGTCCCGCATTTTTCGTTACAAAATGTTCCAAATTTTTATTTAGAAAAATCAAGAGATCAAGGCCATCAAACGTTATATATTCGTAGTAGTGTGAAAAGCATTTCTTACGAAGTATTTTCCGATTCTACATGTCACCATTGCACACGTACGAAAAGCATAAGTGAATCTTGAATAAAACAATTCTTGCTTACGCTACTGTAGTCGTTAATAGTTTCGTAAAAAGTTTGCAATCACAGATGAAAAAGTTAGCCAGGACTTTGCACTTACAGTCAGCATTCTGCATTATGAGAAACTATCACATTTCAAACTCTTCATGCTAGAATGAGTGTCCTGAATTTGATCTGTTACCGAATGAAGTGTCCACTCATTCTCATTTCTAAATGCGTTAAGTATAGTGAATAAGGAAAAATGGCAGGAAATTATAAAGCTATAGGCATCCCCAGCACAATGTCTCGAAGGGAGACAAAACTGCAAAAATTATTCTTTCAATTGGCATCAGCGTAAAAACTTATTTCCTCCTCCAACCATCCATATGAGAAGTACATCAGGATTATTCAAACACTCCCAGCAAGAAATTTTCTTCGAAGAGGTTAAATTATATAGAAACGAAAAAGTCGAAAATCAGAAAGTGATTTTTCGTCTGAACCACTATTTTTCTCCCATGTGTTTTCCGGAAATGTTATTTTAGGGGGACAAGAGCGAAATGGCGCTTTTGGGACACATATGGATGCAAACGTATGTATATGTATATGTATAAATATATAAATATATATATATATATATATATATATATATAATATATAATATATATATATATATATAT
>NW_018110978.1:0-1216 GCF_000183805.2 Loa loa | reverse complement strand
ATTCACTCATATCACTTCATAGTAATTACGTCATACAGTGAATAATTTAAATTGTTTGAATGGATTTCAGCGTTGACAAGTCGTTAATGTTGCAACTATTATAATAGATGTAGGAAACTTTCCTGGTATTTTAAAATGCAAATTACAGTTTAATGAATTGAAAAACAGAATATGCTCTGTCATTTTTCAGTGAACGGAAATCAGCACCACTGATAGATCAGTATTACAAATGGTGAAGAGATCTAACCTGTCTGTTTGGAATCATCTTGCTTTGTTCGCTCACTTTTGAACCAATACGACTTTTCAATGGCCGATGATACCAAAAAGCTTATCGGTTCTCATGTTCCAAATTTTCCTCTTCAGAAATTTTGCTTGCAACTTTGAAAGTTGCAAAAACTATTTGTGAATCAAAATTCTTTGAATGAATTAGTACGTGCAACCATAATTTATTTTCATGTTGCATGTTCATATAATAACGATAATGTTCATATAATAATGTTCATATAATAACGATTTGAATTGAGATACATGTCCTGCTAGTAAGAAGCGACGAAGTTGGTGACAAATGATTAAGCATAATTGTGGGAGGGAGAACGATGCTGAAACAAAATGACGTGGTGGACATAGTTTGGGAACAAAATACCATAAATCGGAAGACTTCATAGAGGAAATGAGTTAATAAGTTATGCAAGGCCATCCATTGTAGACAGGTGATTCATTCATGACCCTGAACGACCTCATCAAATCGTTTTTTTCCTATTCCCTTGCTTCGATGGCGATCATTCCTATTCTTTCTACACAGTTCTAGAGAGTTGCTTTTTCTCAAAGTGTTCTTCAGAGTTACTTCAATTTTTATTGAGCAGTGTTTCAGTTTAAATTTTCCAAAATCAATGATCTGAACAAGGCCAAAAAATTAATTATTAACTTCCAAACTCTGACTTACAACGATTTAATTTCATTTATTGCTATTTTAAGCTGTGGTCGCAAAGTTTCAGTACGAGGGGATTACTAGCACAAATTTCTACTTCATTTCGACTTTTCAGCTCATTTTTCAAACCATTTTCATGAGATTTTATTTTGTTTTACTTCTGATACAAATATGCAAACACATCTTTTAACTATCAAATCGAGATGAGTCATATTTATGAAATACCATGATTTGACATTATATTTGCAAATTAGCTGAAAGAGAAATTAACCGAAAATTTCTATAGCA
>NW_018110977.1:0-1217 GCF_000183805.2 Loa loa | reverse complement strand
GGCTATCCAAGATAAAAAGAAGAAAGCATTGAAGAAAGTTTAGCAATAATTGTGGATATTATGGAAATCTGTCCACTCCCTTTGTTTATTCATTTTTATTCTCTTACACTTCAATTTTTCTTATAACATTTAGTCCATCAATCCTGGGTGCATTTCAAACAAACAAAATTCACAGAATTCTTTTGTTCCACGAAAAATCGCCCTCTTCATTCTTCAGATGTTATTTATTTTGGTCATCTGTGACAACGTGTTGAATCAATCGACTTCACCTTTACAAAAAATGAAATACTGATTACTGAATTCATTGTACTTCGATATGTTTTAAGTTGTTGGTTAAACGTTTGGAAGTTTACTATGTCATATCAAACAATAAATGGCCAGCTAATGATATGTTTGAAAACGAACATTTACGAATAGAAACCAAATTGTCTTCCAAATGTGGATTTTCCGTTATAGGAAATACGGAAACCAAAATTACCTAGTCCTCATTCATTCTTCTTTATGACATACGAACAATATATAGGAGATCCCAAAGCCTTCGTCTATTCCTAGCAAGAAGCTCCTACTCAAGAGATCAGTTGCTTCAGTCCTAGTTTCAGGATTTTACCTTATCCACCATTTTACCAATATCTCTGTATGCCGAGATAAACTGTTCCGTACACTTATTATTCCGAATAACGTTTAGTTTAGGCCTGTCATTTTTTTATTTGGGAAAGATTTCAAATTACTCGACAGCTATTACTGAAAACAAAAAAAAAGATCGCCAAATTTAAAATTAACTTTTGGTATATCTATTTTTTGTTAATAACCATTCATAAGCTAACAAACTATCATCCCTAGGGTCAATTTCGAGTGGTCAATGTCCTGAATTGCCTGCACTGTACACGCTTAGGTTTGTAGCTTCTAGTCCATCATATCGTCTGACCAGACATGCATTTGGCCATACGTCTTAACATATTATTCACCTTAACTGCTTAGTCATTACGTCTAATTCTCAGAACACGTTTAGCATCGATTGCATAACTTTTACAATTATACGTCATAACGTATTTCAAATTGTGATTTTACGTTAACTTGAATTATCTGAGAAATTTATTTCATCAATATACCATAATGACATATCAGAGTTTAGCATTTGACGAGAGAATGATAAATATGAATTATTTGAAATGAATTCTCTATCAGAATTTATCGTGGCTAGGCTTCGCGAGCGAAAG
>NW_018110976.1:0-1217 GCF_000183805.2 Loa loa | reverse complement strand
CCTAACTTTTCATCATTTGCGTTGTTTTTACTGACAGCATACAGGTGTAATATTAGCTCGTATATGAGTAATAAGTAGTGAATTTAGAAAGGAAAAAAAAAAAACGAAAATCTTGAGGGAAAAAAAAGGCCAAATATTTTTCAAGTATTTCGATATTCATTTTTTAAAATATTAAATTTAAATTTAAAAAATATCCTTTTGCTATCTTTTTCTCCAGTTCTTCTATTCTTCCTCTTAAATTTCAAATATTTTCGCTATTATTAACTTTAAATTAAATCCAAGTGTAATAATGTAATTTTTTCAGTTAGAAAACAAAAGATAAAACCTAATTTGTACAAGAGGTCACTTGTTGATAGCAAATTCACATGAACATTTTAAGTTCTTATCATTCATTTTTTAACAATTTCAGTTTTATTGAAACATTGTTTTGAATAAATTTTAAATCTAAATATCGATTTGAATTTATAACTTTATCAATTTTTATAATTTGAAAATAATTTCACTTTTATGGAAACGTTATTTTGAATAAAATTTTAATCTAAACATCAATTTGAATTCATAACTTTATCAAATTTCACAATTTGAAAATAATTTCACTTTTATTTTGAATAACTTTTAACTTTATTAAATATCAATTTAAACTTCTAACTTTACAATTGATAATAATTTCAGTTTTGAACAAAATGTTATTTTGAATAAATTTTAAATTTAAATATCAATTTAAATTTATTGCTTTATAGATTTTACATCATATCTTGTAGTTGTTAATAATTTCAGTCTTATCAAAATGTTATTTTGAATAAATTTTAAATTCAAATATCAATTTAAATTTCTAGTTTTACAAATTTCACGTCATACTCAAATTTATAACTTTTCTTTACAATTAATAATACATACATATTTCAATACTTTTTCACTTTCCTTTCTTCTTTATATGTTCTTTTTTTTTTTCTTTTCATTTGCTCATTTCACTTAAATGTATAATTTGACATTTCCCTTTCCTTTCAATTTTTCAATTTCATCCTTTCGTTCGTTGTTGTCATTTGCTATCGTTGTTAAATAATTTTTTCCAAAAGTTTTTTGTTTTTTTTTGCCTATACTTCTTCGAAGAATTTGGTTTTATTGATGAAACTACTGGTAGTAGCTATGATTGGATCGAACCGGATCGTAATTGTCCTTGAAAATTTCATCAATAATCAATGTTTTGCATCCATTTA
>NW_018110975.1:0-1217 GCF_000183805.2 Loa loa | reverse complement strand
AATTTACAAAAGTATTATTACTTTAAATAATTTAATTTAGAAAATGCTAAAAATTAGTTGTGGCAAAGCTGCCAACTAAATGATGTTTCTTTTTTTTCGTTTCTTTTTTTTTTTTTTTTATTCCTGAATTTTTTTGAGGATAGCTGGAAAAAGAAAGAAGCATATTTGTCATTTTAAGGTATGATCAAATTAGCATGATGCAATGTTAAATTTAATTAATTTTAGAGATCAAATTAACAAACTAACATCAAAGATGTAATTACAAAAATCGATATCTGGCCCGTGTTCTTTACTGATCTTATCACCTTCTTTTTGTAAATCACCAAAACATTGATAGCGAAAAAGACCAATAGATGCTGGTATAGCTGGACCTTCACTAAATGTTTCAGGCTTTTTTTCAAATGTTCTCCAGGCTATAAAAATTACAAATTTTTAGTAAACAATAACTTTTTTTTTTTTTAAAAATACAATTATTAAATTGAAAACTAATAAGGATTAATAATATTTTTTTTAAACAAATTAAAAAATTATTAATTTTTTTTTAAAAATTGGTAGAAAAAATTAATAATAAAGATAAAAATTAAATAATGTTTTTTTTTTTAAACAAATTAAAAATTAATTTTTTTTAAAAACAAAATTATTAAATTAAAAATCAAAAAAATATCTGTAATATTGCTTATCTATATATTAATACATTCTACAAAAGTATTTAAAGTTTATCAGTTAAGATATTCATATATGTATTTGATATCAGTTAATGAATTAATTTTAACCTGGTGTAAGAAGAGAAATGAGTGTAAAGATCATTGTTAAAGCAACAGTAATACCAAATGCAATACGACCAATATTTGATTCCTTCATCATCCACACCTGACTTTATTACAATTATCAAATGATATGATATAATTGAATTTTAATTTTTTATATCTTTTTAATTCTTTTCTTTTTCATTTTTACATCTTTTTTTTTGAATAATAATGACAATTATTATAATTTTAATTAGGAAAAGATAAAAATATATCATTTTGGAAACATGAAATTGAAAAGTATGCATCATCCTTTTTGGACTATAAAAATTAAACTACAGTAATTTTAACTATATTATACATCAATATGTATCACTAATATGTATCATTTTTGGAGTATAAAAATTAAACTACAGTAATTTTAACTTATATTATATATCAATATGTATCACTAATATGTATCATTTTTGG
>NW_018110974.1:0-1217 GCF_000183805.2 Loa loa | reverse complement strand
AAAAAAAAGCAAAAAGATATGGTGCTTGCCTTTTTTGCAATAAATTTAAAATAATTTTCTTGGAAAAAAAGATCTTTTTTTTTACCGAAAAGATTAATGATAATAATTAATTATCATAATTAATGATAATAATTAATTATCATAATTAATGATAATAATTAATTATCATAATTAATGATAATTTTTTAATGCAAATGCTTATTTCCTTTCTTTTTCTTCCTAACATTTAGATTACAATTTAGTTTGATTGATTTATTGATTGGTTTTTTTTTTTTCAATATTGCAACGTTTTAAATAAAAAAATTAAATAAGTAAAATTTAATTTTTCTTATTTTTTAAATAAGAATGAGAGAAAGAAAGAGAAAAAGGAAAAGGGATGTTAAAAGAATGGTTTGCACATATTTCAATTAGGCTGAAGGGAAAATTTTTTCAAATAATTAAATAAGTTTTAATTTAATTTGTTTAATTTGCTAACATTCAATTTTTCATTTTCATTTTTTCATTTCCGTTTTTTTTTTGTTATGACTTTTTTATGATGATAATTTTTATAGTGATTTTTTATAATGATTACATTGATATAATGATTTTTATAACGAATACTTAAGAAATGGTAACAGAACTAGAAAGATTCCTTACTTTCTTTTTTTTGTCTTCACACAATTTAATATTAGTTTCCCCCCAATGATTCACATGGAATTTTTCACAAATTTAAGAAATTTAACCAATTTTAAAATCTAAAATTAATTTTAGCTCTCGTAAATTATCAAGTTTCCGAAAAGAGGAAGAAACCGAATCATCAATTGTTTCATTCGAAAAAAATCGTAGCAAATCATTTCGTGCTTCCTCTGGACAGCCAAGGTATTCACTTTTTGAACTTCTAAAAAAAAAAGAAAGAAATATTTTGATTAATTAATTAGTATACGCTGCATACGTTGCATCGTTGATTGTGATTTGATATTTACTCTTTGAACTTCTAAAAAAACAAAAATTTCAATTAATATAATTAAAATATCTCGATTAATATAATTGCTTAATATAATTAAAATATCTCAATTAATATAATTACTTAATATAATTAAAATATCTCAATTAATATAATTACTTAATATAACTAAAATATCTCGATTAATATAATTACTTAATATAATTAAAATATCTCAATTAACATAATTACTTAATATAATTGAAATATCTCAATTAATATAATTACTTAATAT
>NW_018110973.1:0-1218 GCF_000183805.2 Loa loa | reverse complement strand
ATTATTATTATTATTATTATTATTATTATTATTATTATTATTATTATTATTATTATTATTATTATTATTATTATTATTATTATTATTATTATGATTATCATGATTACAACACTACGTTGATGGCGATAATGGTAACGATGATAATGATAATGATGATGAAACAATGATGTTGATGACAAGGATATAGTAATAATAATAATGATGATGATGATGATGATTTTTAGTATTGGTATTTTTCTTTTTCAATTCAATTCATTTGATATGTATTCATCTATCAAACTGCAAATTGGTTTTACTGGGTATTTTTTCTTTTTCCTTAAATTCAATTTTTTCTTAAAAAAAAGCTATGAAGTTGAAATTTCATTAAGCAATGTTAATAATTAAATTGTTCGGCATAACTAATGGTTATATGAGTGTATATATTCGTTATTGTAGACTAAAATTATTATCGTCATCAGTAGGGAATAATTCGAAATACCTCATTAATATTCTATTCATCTTAGACAATGTAAACAATAATTTAAATTAAAATATAATTGTTGTTTGTTTGTTTGTTTGTCTTTTTGTATGTTATTCGTTAGTTAATTAATCGATGATTATTTGCAGATGAACAAAAATGGTTAACTTAATTATTAGTTTGTTATATCGTTGAAGAATTGATTTGGATTGTTTGCTGATGGCATAAATATTTTATGACAATAAGGTAAGAAAGAAAATGTTACAACAAATGATAATGATTGAAAATTTTACAAGTTCCAATTAATAAATTAATTTCCTCTCAAATTTTATAAATCATAATAGCATGTATTATTTGCAAGCAAAAAAAAAAAAATTGTAATTTTTTCAACTTCTAAATAATATTTATCATTAATTTCAAATGAAATCGTTTACTCAAACATTCAGCTAAGAATTGTTTCAATGATTGGTGATTGACGTATCTGACGTATTCATTTTGACTGCTGACATTTTCATATGATGCGATCTATTCCAATCAATGAAATTTTCTTTTCTTTTTTCCTTTAATAACAAACAATTACAAAAAAAAAAAAAGAAAAAAATAACAGATTAAATTAACTTTAAAATTAAATTTCATCAAATGTTGAAGTAAAAATAGTCTATAATAATATGTAAAATAGTAATATGTAAACAAAATAATGAATAAAATGGATAAATTAATTAAAAAAATTGTATGCGTATATATATATATATATATATAAT
>NW_018110972.1:0-1218 GCF_000183805.2 Loa loa | reverse complement strand
GGTCACGTACAAATGAGGCGTTAGATCAATTTTGGAAATTATGGAAAAGAGAATATCTAGTTTAAAAGAACGAACCCCAGAGAAACCACATCTCCCCAAAATTAGTTGAAGCAAGAGAACCTTCGGAGCAAGAAATTGTATTAGTTAACGAACCAGAAATTCCCCGCGGAATGTGGAAATTAGCAAAAATAAAAGAAATCAAGAGAGGGCGAGATGGAGAAATAAGAAGTGCAATAATGGAAATGCCACATGGAAAACTACTCAATAGGCCAGTGAATATGTTATATCCTCTAGAAGTTGATGACAACGAAACTATTCAACAGGCAACTCCGGAAACCCCAATTCAGAATACAGAACCGGAGGAACCGATAGCTACAAGAACCAGAAGGGCTATACGGAAACGAGATGGAACCCGACCAATTTTTATGTCAACAACGAATTGTTTAATTATAATATCGTTGATTCTCATAACCACAGTTAGAACAAACACCACGCAAAATTGCAAATGGATATCAGATGAACTGCAAACAGCATTCATCTTTAAGAAAATTGAGAAGATAAAGGACACGACTTGTAACTTTTCCAAACCTTATATCATGAACAGTGATATTATTATCGATGAAGGAGTCGATAAATGGCAAACAAAAAATGCAAAGGACTCAGATTCCAAGGACCAGTTAATTGAACAACTGACAGTACAATTTGAGAAAACTACTGAAACAATAGAAGAACTAGCACACTTCATAGCTCATTGGAAACTCATTACTATTAGTATATTTAGTTCTGTAACTTTAATTATGATAATTGTTGTAGAACTAAAATTTAAATCAATTGCTTTCATTTTTCATTTTCTATGTATTAAAAATTCAAATCACATGGAATTCATTCCTATGAGAATAGTCAAAATTTCTTCAATAAAACACGAAGATCAAAATTCTTATGACCACCCCACCACGTTATCTTACAACCCAATCATTCGTTCCTTAAATTCATCAAACCCCCCCCCCCCCTCTCTGGAATGTCGCGAAAGTCGCGAAAAAACTATTATAAATTTTATAATTATATAAATAAAATTGGGAATATTTTCCATAATTCATGGTTTGCCATTTATCTCACATCCTTGTTTAAAATCACATTCCTTAGAATTATATCCCGTTTCAATTCCAATTTTTTCTTTATGTCTAAGCACATGTCTTTGTTCAGAAATGTCGTTGTTAG
>NW_018110971.1:0-1219 GCF_000183805.2 Loa loa | reverse complement strand
TTTTACTTTTTTTTTAGTATGAAAACTTTTGCAACATTGTCATTTTTCATCATGTTATATTATAATAAAACAATCAATATTGCTATCTTTTAACATCATCATCTTGATAATGTTATTTTGAAATTTAAAGTTTTATTTGATATTGTTTTGAGAAAACTAGCAAAGAAAAAAAAATTCGAAAATGATTTCATCTTAAAAATTCTCATTTTATTTCAAAAATTTAAAAATTTTTTTTTTGGACTTTTTATTTTGACTATCGTTTTTTCTTTTTTTCATTGTTACATGGAATTTTCGATAAAATAAATTCAAAATTGCTTATAAAAATAATAATGCAAGTATGAAAATGCAAAAATCATACAGCAATTTTTTTTTTTCTTTTTTTGTCACAACAAATTCCTATATAGATGACATTTTCTCGAAAAAAAAAAAAAACGAAATTATTGCAATTTGTAAGACTTTTATAGCTAACAACTTTTCACTTTTTATAAGGTATGATGTAAATTGGAATTGCTAACAAATTAGTTCGTAGCATTTATAAAATGCATTTAGAAAACGTAAATTGAAAGGAACGAATTCTTGGCCATAGCTTCAGGCCATTTTTCTCTTTTCTTCTGCTATCCTCCTGTCATCATCCTTTTTGGGTTGTCATTTCTGTCAATAACACACAAGAAATGCTACTACGAAAATGCAATTTACCTACTTTTTCTTCTTTTCTCATTCTTTTCACAAAATTTTCCATTGCTTCTTCAATCATCGCGAATTTGTTTGATTAAGGGGATGAAAAATAATGATAAAGTGCTATAAGTTATTCATGAAAACGATAAACAAAAAAAAATCTTTTCATCTATTTTCTTTTTTTTTGTTTTTTGCCGCGATACAACGGGAAGAAACACAGAAGGAAATAAAAATTTGAGGAAGAAAGAAGAGAAAAAGAAAATATTTCAATCAAATTACTTTATTTATCTTCTTCATAGTAAATTTTAAAAAAAAATTTTTAAAGCATAAAAATAAGAATTAATTAAAGATGGCCGAATATTATAAACAGCCTGGAAAATTATTGTTAGATTACGGATTCTTTAAACAGATTACATACTTATCATATTCATATAGCATTTACAGGTGATTAAGGATTCCTTAAACAGATTACATACTTATCATATTCATATAGCATTTACAGGTGATTAAGAATCCCTTAAACAGATTACATACTTATCATATT
>NW_018110970.1:0-1219 GCF_000183805.2 Loa loa | reverse complement strand
CTCCTCTCTCTCTCTCTCTCTCTCTCTCTCCTATCTTTTTATATTGCAGAGCACTGAACTGACAGTAACAATGATGATGATAATGATAATGATAGCAATGATAACGATAATGATGATGGTGATGATGATGATGGTGTTGGTGATGATGGTGGTAGTGGTGGTGATGATGGCAATGATGATAGTGATGGTGATGATGATGGTGATGATGGTGATGATAATGATGATGATGATGATGATTAATGCTAGATGAAATGTACGAACGAAGGGAATTTTTCTATTATCGTTGTTGTCGCTAAAATTGTTGAAAAATTTTTTTTTCGGGAAAAAAAAAAACGAAGAAAAGAAGAAGGAATGAATGGGTAAAGAAGTACAACAGATTTTTGTTCATTAAATCAAAACAAACGCCTCTCAAGAATATTTTCTTTCTTTTCATTTTATACATTATCAGCATGACTATAATGATGACTAATTCATTTAATGATCATGATAATGATAACGATAATGATAATGATAACGGTAAGTAATGATAACGATAATAGTGATAATGATAATGGTAATAGCGATAGTGACGGTAGTGATGATAGTGTTTTATTTCATACATTATCAGCATGACTATAATAATGATTAATTTATTTAATGATAGTGATAATGATGATGATGATGATGATAATGAAGATAGTGATAGTGTTTCATTTCATACATTATCAGCATAACTATCATGAGTGAATGGAATATAGAAGTGATGATTAATCTATCAAATCCGAAATTTTGCTTGAAGTCCATAAATTAGCACAAAATGGTCATTTTATATTTCTATCTCACTTTCCTTCTTTTTCACCGCTATTTTTTCTTCAATTTTCCTCCTATCTAATCGTTTAACTGAGTCATAGCCTATTGTCCTCTGGAATAGCTTACAATTAAGCATTTTCAAAATAAGCTTTTGACATCATGTTTGCTTCTAAAGTAAAAGTGAATAAAATGCATAATAAACCAAGTCATCAACTAAAGTTATTTGCGCTTAAATTGCGCTAAAGAAGCAGTTATGTGTACTAAATTACACTTACCTTAACTATAGAAATGTGGACTTGAAATTGTAAATTTGAAATTTATCAAAAGGAAAACAAGAAACAGTTATAGCAAACTAATATTAATCAACAATTATAATGATTAAAATGATGATGATAATGATGATGATGATGATGATAATGATGATGATGAT
>NW_018110969.1:0-1219 GCF_000183805.2 Loa loa | reverse complement strand
TATATATATATATATATATATATATATATATATATATATATATATATATATATATATATATATATATATATATATATATATATATATATATATACGTACATGTCATGAATGATGATAATAAGTGAAGAATGATGAATGTTGTTGCTATTTATTATGTAAATATTTTGCTATACGCTTGAATGAATTATACCATTTTTTTTTTTATTTTCCAAATTGTAATCTCTTCATTTCTACAACACTTGACATAGTCTATGGTAGTGTGTGTGTGTGTGTGTGTATGTATGTGTGTGCATGCATGTATGTGTGTATATATGTTATTATTATGGTGTGGAAGAAGTAGCAATAGTTGAAGTATGCTTGAGAAGAGAATTTAAGATAGATTAAGATTATTGGCGCATTATTGGATGGAAAGAACTACGCAACTTCAATCATTCACCGATACATATCCCTCTTGCTAACCATTGAATTAAATAAACAAAACGATCTGAAAGCTAAAGATATATATTAGATAGCATTTTCATCAATCATCAACTGTAGCTAAGTGATTGAGTAGAAAATTCATAGGAAATGACTTCTTTTTTTTCTTACTTTCTTCTAACACTTTTTTTTCACATTAAAAGTTGTTAAATTTTGATTTTTTTCACTTTTAATTTTTTTTTAAAGGAATATTTGCAAAAATTAGCCACTAGCTACTGATTTGATCAATTAAAGTTTTACAATAAATTGTAGATTTTGATTAATGCCTAGTTATATAATACACGTCATCAACTAGTACCATGCAGGATAGAAATATAAAGTAAAGAAGCTTCCTTCCCTTCGTATGACGACAAATGAAAGCAAAGAGATGCATTCAATAATTATAACAACAAATATGTTCATGTAATTGAATTATTACATTTCAGATTATTGATTAATGAATGAACGTGTTTATACAATCACAAATGACGTTTTTGATCGTAGTTGATAACACAATAATTTAATACTAATAACAATAGTAATAATAATAATAATAAATAATAGTAGATAATAATAATAATTAATAGTGATAATAATAATAATAATAATAATAATAATAATAATAATAATAATAATAATAATAATAATAATAATATATAATAATAATATAATTATAATAATAATAATAATAATAAATAATAAATAATAATAATAATAATGATAATGATAATGATAATGATAATGATAATGATAATGATAATGA
>NW_018110968.1:0-1219 GCF_000183805.2 Loa loa | reverse complement strand
GTGACGCAATCAAGTATCACAAGGCACAAAAGGAATGCATTTATATTTGAATGAAATGAAAGGATACTTCAGGTGTTGTACTTAAAAAAAAAGCCTTTCGTTGTCAAAAATTCGCTTCCACTTTGTATAATATTTCACGCATGGAATGCAGTTTATCTGCTTGTCATATATTCATTAACTCAGGAAAGCTATACCGTATACAGTGCAATTGAATAATCATTTTTGGTCTTGGTGATTAATGAATTAGAAATTTTCATTTTCGACTTACGCTAAAAAAGAGTATTCCAATGTTTTGCTGAATGTTACTCGAAACATATTATTCTGTGCATTTTCCCTAAAAAAAGACAATGCTATAGCGAATTATATATTGTATTAAATGAGATTTAAAAGAAAAAATTATCAAAATTATATTTTGATAATTTGGCACTCAAATTGGTGTGACACGATGGTAAAATTCAGAATGACTCATATAGAAAATGAATATTTACATGGTGGGTAGTTGACATTAAACGTCAGCAGTTGAATGAATTTTGATGTCTGTGTTTTTTAATCTAGTATTGATACTGAATGATTTGAATATTGTTGTTGCAGAAATTTTTCCTCAGTTCAATTTTTGCTCATTTTTGCTCAATTTTTGCTCAACGTTTCGTTATCAACCAAAAAGTTCCCGCCACTATTTTTATGAAATATGGGATAGCAAAGAGAATAAAGACAAGACAGATCACAAATTTCAATATTAAAATGAGAATTTTTATTTTTGCTAAACATCGAAACTTGGAATTTCTCTAAATTCACAAAACTAACGAGAAGTTATAAAGCATATCGTTTCATGTGTCTTTTCAAGTTGTACTTGCGGCTGAAGGATCTGTTGCAATTTTCGCATTGAGGTTTAGGTTGATGTTTTCTCTTGTGATAGTCAAATGATGTGCTATGATTGAATATTAGCCCACAATTGGGTTCTTTACATTCGTAAATAAATGGTTCGCCGTGCGTTTTCTTGTGTTCTCTATATTCTTTGCGACTGTTCGTGTGAAAAGTACATCCGACATATGGATATTCATAAATTCGCTTTTCTGAAAAACTCTTATAACATCAGACGATCATGAAGGATAGAATAAACAGTCTGATTTTTGATAGGTGTCGCGAAAGTCGCGAAAAAAACTACGATAAATTTTACAATTATATAAATAAAATTAGGAATGTTTTCCATGATTCATGG
>NW_018110967.1:0-1219 GCF_000183805.2 Loa loa | reverse complement strand
TCTCTCTCTCTCTATCTCTATCTTTCTCTCCCTCTCTTCATAAAATTTATTGCTATATTACATTTCCCTTTTATTCGCCGAAAGAGAAAGAACAAAATAAGTCAAACAGGATGGATATAAGCACAAGACATTTATGGTAATCAATTCTAAACAGCAATACAAGTTGGCCCAAACATCCTTTCTTTTTTATAGGAACAGCCAAATAGGCTATAAGACTTCCTGGTTGTTTAGCTAAGCATCTAAGTCTATAATGCTAGAAGGAATAAAAAAAAAAAAACGAAAAGAAAAAACAAAGGATCTAACTCAATAAATGACAAATAAAAATTGTTCACCATTTGAAAATAATGTTGTTTAAAAATAATTTGACAGTTAGCACCTTAACAATTTGTCACATTTTTTTGTACCAGTAGTTTGTTTGCATAAGATACAGATCGTGAAACTTTCTTTTTTTTATTGATCAGCTAATCAATCAATATCCTATCCATAAAAAATAATGATTCGAGAGAATTTTTAAGCACAGAATTGTGCAAGCGCAAATGCAATTACAAGTATAAATTCAAGTTTCAAAACAATTTAATTAAATTTCAAAAAGAAAGGAAAATTCCTTCAACTTACATTTTTCTTTTTTTTTCTACTTTTCATACAATGCATATCAAAATTATTATGCATATAACATGAAATATGAATAATGATCGATACTACAAACAGTGCTTCCTTTTTTTTTCTTTTTTCTTCATTCATTTTAATCATCGATATGCAATTGCACTAGTAATGGAAAATCTACCGGAATAAAGTAATATCGGATAATTTTGGTTTTCCTGATGAAATGATTGAATGAAAAGACATGAAAATAAACAAAAAAGAAATCAAAATTTTTATGACAAGAATTTTCATTTGCAAAATTTTAACATGGGAAATATGTCAAATTTTATTCTTGGAAAACTTTTTTTTAAAAATATTTTATTGCCAAAAAAACAAACTTCTGTCTACTGGAGAAAAATGTTGCTACTTTTAGGAAAGAATAAACGAAAAATTGATAAATTAAAAAGAATTTTTTTTCTTTTTTTTTTTTGATCGAATGACAGATGATGTGACACATGATATTAAACAAATATTCATTAGGAAAAAAATATGCTTTTTTTTTGGTTCAATTGTCAATTGAACGAATGATGAAGATAGCAAATAGGATGGTTGTTAGAAATAATGTATTATTTCTTTT
>NW_018110966.1:0-1220 GCF_000183805.2 Loa loa | reverse complement strand
TGAAATTAAATTGAATAGTAAGATATAAATGGTTCTTTTTTTTTTCTGTAGAATATGGATTAAAATGATATGGAAAAAAAAATGAAATGAAATGAAATGAAAAAGAAATGAAATTAAATTAAATTTAATAGTAAGATATAAATGGAATGGGAAGGAAAATGAAAGAAAAGATGATTTAATTATACTATAAAATTAGCATCCATATTGATTGGATGAAAATTTTTTATTTTGAATATATTTTATTGGAAAATATTTATATTTTGCCATCAAGTAACGAATGGTCAACAAGAGAAGAGACAAAATTTCTGTCATATTAAACAAAAATAAAAATTTTTTTTTTTCATTGCATTTTTAATGAATGATAATAAATGCTAATATATGAATGCATTTTTTTTTTTACCTTTTATTATGAGATTTTCATTTATTATAATATTTTATTCACTTCGATCAAGCAATTTGTATGAAAATTTTTGCAAAATTTCCTTAACAATTAATAATTTTTAGCAATAAAATTAAATTTTAGAAAATAAAAGTCAAAATTAAAGCTAAAAAGTTAAGCTAGAGTTTAAATTAAATTAAATAATTTTTGTTGCTAAGAATTTGTTAACTTCGTTTTTTTTTTTTTTTTTTGAACTAGGGAAATTATGCAATATTTCACAGATGATTATCATTTTTTGCAGTTTTTCTCTTCATCTCATTATCATTATACCTGGCCTATCATATAATATCTCTGACATATTATCACATCTTATCAGCTTGACCTTATCACATATTTTACTTAGATCATTGTTAGGTAAGGTCATAGTATCCACATGTCCAGGAGCTTGTCAGCCATAATATGGAATGGTTTTTTTTTGTGAAGATTTGCATTATGAACAACAAAAATGTGAGGATGACCATCATGGTATATATTAATTAGTCTCGCTGTTCTAATGATTTATTTGTAATAAAATTAACATTGTACCGATTCCATGTTCTAAAAAATTAGGAATTGATTTGTTGATCTGAAAAGCTCAGGACTGATTTGTGGATCTGAAAAACTCAGAACTGCTCTCTTGACTTGAAAAACTCGGAACCGATCTATTGATCTGCAAGGCTCAGAGCTGATCTGTTGATCCGAAAAACTCAGAACTGATCTATTGATCTGCAAAACTCAGAAGTGATCTGTTGATCCGAATAACTCAGAACTGATCCCTTGACTTGAAAAGCTCAGAACTGTT
>NW_018110965.1:0-1221 GCF_000183805.2 Loa loa | reverse complement strand
TTATTNTTATTATTATTATTATTATTATTATTATTATTATTATTATTATTATTATTATTATTATTATTATTATTGTTATTATTATTATTATTATTATTATTATTATTGTTATTATTATTATTATTATTATTATTATTATTATTATTATTATTATTATTATTATTATTGCTATTGTTACCACTACTATTATTATTATTGCTGTTATTATTATTATTATTATCATTAATATTGTGAAACTCTGCGGTAACGATATAGCCATCATTTGACTATGATTTATTGATTAGAAACTGAAATATTTAAAATGGTGTTAAGATTGATTAATTGTTTAATAACATATATATCACAGTAATGATTTGCTTGCCGTCCCTTCATCTGTAACTAATATATACCGTCCTGTTAAAAATGGGTAAAAACATTTGTACATTTTATTACAAGGAATTTGTTGTCACTTTTTGCAATTAATTATTTCATATTTTAATTTGAACAAAAATTGGTATGCTTAGTCTAATTTCCGCTTGCTTGCGAACGTGTGTGGGTGGTGGGTACATGTGTGGGTGTGACAAACTACGAAATGAAGCCAATTTCTTCATTTTTATTACTAAAGTAGATCCCAAAAGAAAACTGCAAATTACATTAAGCTAACATTCCGTACAAAGTGTTAAAAGACTGGGACTAAATGAGAGTAGAAGAAAAACCCGCGCTTCTCTCCCGCGACTTGGAGGTGGGAGAGGGCGGGTGGAAGAAAGAAAAGAGAAGGGAAGAGAATAAAAGAAAAAGTTATGTTGTGAAATATGTTACACCTTTGGTACTTTGTTTTTTTTCCTTTGCTAAGAACCGTAAAAAAAAGAGGAAAAAAGTTTATATTTCCTCCACTTCCTCTCTCTCTTTTTCTCTCCTCCTCTCTGTCATTTTTCTTCTGTCTTATCCTATTGAAATGCAAATTAACAAAATATTACGCTCCATTTTTAACAAATACATATCCTCCTTTTCATCACCGATCTTTTATTACTTTAATTTCACCTTCTTTCCGCTTACCCTAATCTTTTCAATCATTCTTCCTTTTAACTTTATTCTTTTTCCATATTATTGTTATCGTTATTATTATTATTACTGTTACTACTATTGCTACTATTATTATTGCTATTGTTATTATTACCGCTATTGTTATTATTATTGTCGTTATTATTGCCATTATTACTATTATCATTATTATTACTAATT
>NW_018110964.1:0-1221 GCF_000183805.2 Loa loa | reverse complement strand
TAGCATGAAAAGTGCTTTTTGGCATAGTTAGAGCAAATGAGAAGAAGAAGAAGAAGGTTCTTCTTGTTTTTCAAGAATAACTTTTCCAAAAGTAAAAGGCATAAACTATCAGATAAGGTCAAAAAGTGCTTATTGTAGAATATAATGAGGAGAATGAATAGCTTTACTTATTATGTTTGCGCAAATTGGACCGTTCAGATTGTTAGGTATTGATAACCAATGATATTATTATAAATCTATTGAGCTATCACATTGCCGCCTATATTGCTATTTTTGTCTGCTTAAAAAGGATGTAAAAGAGCAAGTTGTATTTAACAAAAATCGGACCAAATAACAAACATCGTTAAATGTTAATTGTTAGGAAGAACAGAAATAGAAAATTACAATGAAAGATTGCATATCACAGGTTATTTTACTTGCTTGGACATTTCCATCCTTGTTCAGGCGCACAGTGCGCATATTCCAACTTGCCACCGTTCTTGCGCTCAATAATGCATGAATGCAACTTATCGTCACAGTAGCAACCTTTGTCTCTACAATAAGAACTTTTCAGTGCTATTGAGATAAAATTTGAAGCATTTGAAAATATTTTGAAATATTGAAAATTTCAATACATATCCGACAATTTTCCATAGAAATGATTGAAATGCGCTTACGTCCACGATTGATTTTCGTTCAATCTGCACCAGTCTTGTGGTTCACGTTGATCGTAGCAAGCTTCATGAGACTTGCATTCTTTCTTCCTGCAAACAACACATATAATGAAATGAAAAAAGATTTCATCCCTTCGCATTATTTTTTGTACTTTACTTACAATTGACAATTTATATGCATAACGATTAGAAGTAACCTCAGTACCTCAATTTGACTTTTAATTTTTGGTATCCACCGTTATGAATCATATCAACATCAACACGTTATAAACCTTAAATAATAGCAAGTAGTATGGAAACAAAATAATAGCAAGTAGTATGGAATAATAGCAAGTAAATAATAGCAAATAATAATAAATAATAGCAAGTAGTATGGAACATTATCCTAATAGGTCGAATCAAAGGTTTTTAGGTTCGAGTTGTTAAATATGATAGGAAGTGTGAGAAAAAATAATTCGGCTGTCATCACGAAGAATAATGAAAAGATCGCATTCGCGGGAAAGGCAAATATCGCTTTTTGCACTTCATTTTACAAGTGATCATTCTTTGCAGAGTATTCCGGGTATTG
>NW_018110963.1:0-1221 GCF_000183805.2 Loa loa | reverse complement strand
AAAATAAGAAAAAAAAAAAAAAAAAATTCGCAATCTCTCAAAACCATTCATCAATTAATGAGAAAAGAAAAAAAAAGACATTCTCAATTTTAACAATCATATAAATTAATTACGGTAGTTTTAATGTTAAACACTTTTGAGTGCTTGAAATAATTTCTCTATTAATATATCATCAGTAATACATGATAATTTATTTTTTATTTACTGTATCCACTCTTCACAAATGATAATTCAACTAGTGATAAATGCAACGGAAAAAGTATCACAACTATTTTTTTTTTTTTTTGAAACTTCACTTTTAAAAATAATTTTTCAAAGAAGCTTGTGCAAATGTCGGAAAGTTTTCGCGAAGAACTGCATTGTAAAGTTATTGTTTGTGGAATGATAAAATTTTAGGTAAACAAATTAATTTGAAAAAAAGAAAATGATTCAATAATATGAAAAGTGTTGCTAGGCATTAATTCATAACCGGAAGAACGGGAAATTTCATTTGTTTATTCCGGAAGGTTTATGTAATTAAAAATTTATGCCAAACAACTATGTAATTTCGGATTTCGGGATCTAATTTAATTGACATAACAAAACAAATCTTTCAAGCAATCGTAGGAATGGAAGTTATGCATCAAAAAAAAAAAGAAACAAAAAAAAAAAAACAAGAAAGAAAAAAAGAAAAAGAAATAAATCAACCAAAAATTGTATTAAAAGTTAGTTTGCGGATGAACCTATTAATTCACTTATTTTGTAAAAATTTTCCGAAAATTTGTTGAACAAAAATTTGCACAGTTTTTTGTCAAATTTCAAGCAAATTATGCAAAAGAATTTGAAGATTTTAATTTCACTTAATTTATAGTAAAAATATTTATAACTACAGTATGAATATAGCTTAATAACCATTTAAAAAGCATTTTTAAAATAATATCATAAATGAGTAATTGCAAATTCTGAATGATCAGAATTAACAAAAACAACAACCATTTGCCGAAAAGTCTACATACGTTATCAGCGTAGGAAATTTCATCATATTTTAAAGGTTTACTAAATAAAGCTCAAATAATTTCACTGTTCAATGAAAATTCCTTGCATTTCATCCATAAAAATGTGCAAAAAAATTTTAAACTTAGCAGCCGAAATTTTAAAAAGTTGAAATTCACTTTTTTTTTTCTTCTCTCTCTCTCTCTCTCTCTAAGTCATTTTTTTTCATGTAAAACTTTTACTAATTTA
>NW_018110961.1:0-1221 GCF_000183805.2 Loa loa | reverse complement strand
AATAAGTAATAATAATAATAATAATAATAATAATAATAATAATAATAATAATAATAATAATAATAATAATAATAATAATAATAATAATAATAATAATAATAATAATAATAATAATAATAATAATAATAATAATAACAATAATAATAATAATAACAATAATAGTAATAATAATAATAATGATGATAATAGCAATAATACTTTAAATTACATTTTGCAATATAATTAAATATTACACAATTACGTTTTCATCTTTTTGTCATTCATCCATCACTGTATAATGCAAAGAATGAAATGAAAGATGAAAATTTTAAGTATTAATAATAAAAATTTACCATAAATTTGCATATTATCTTAATACAATCTAAAAATGGAGCAGATAATCAATTAGTTTTAAATTATACATATGTAAGCGCATGTGGTTATCAGTATTGCATATTAACGTTGACGCTTAATTAGCAATTAAGAAAATGTATATAAAGTTGTATCTATCAACTATTAATTAATTTATATTGAATTGCACGCAACAACATCAACATAAATTTATTGCACGACCAAAGCTATAATAGTTTCATTTCATCCTTTCTACCATGAATATTTTAAAGAAAAAACGAAAAATGTCAAAAGAAATGATATTTTTAAACTGCATATTACACAAAAAAAAGAAAATTAAATAAAATTAGTTGGTAATATGATAAAAAAATGTTCGTATATTTATTCTTCGTGTGAAATTGTAATTCGAAATGGTAATAATATAGTAATATATCAGAATTATTAGTTTACTATATTTACATTAATAAAAACTATGTTCGTTGAACTTCAACGATTACATCTAACTTTAAATATATTTAAAGTCTAGAAGTGAAATTTGCAAAATGATACTATCGATGTTGCAAATGATATTAGCAGGCATTAAATTTGCAGGTGTTAAAATTTGTAGGTAAAAACTTTCAACAAAAACAGTTCTTGTTACTTGTTTACATAATATTGAATAAGTTAAATGATGAAAAATTAATTGCCGTAAATTTAATTAATTTAAACATTACTCAATTGTAACAATCAAATTAATACTAATAAAAGCTTTATAATTTTATATTTATGAAATTAATGATAGATAATTTATTCGTGTTATTTTATATTACAATTAATTTGGATATGCTCATTATTATTATTACTTTTTTTCGTCTTTCGGTTGTCATACATTATATTTCACGTGATACATGA
>NW_018110960.1:0-1222 GCF_000183805.2 Loa loa | reverse complement strand
ATGTCTAAGCACATGTCTTTGTTTAAAAATGCCTTTGTTTAGCAATTGCTTAAAATAGCTAACTAAATACAAATCGGATCTTCTCCTTTTGTATCTTTTTGTTCGATGGGCATGTTTTATGTAATTTGGCTCTCAACAGTTTACGGTTTTAATATCACCGCCTCTCACTTCTTAACATATATAAGCCTATCCAAAAAGAAAAAGGAGCCCCCTTTTTTGGATTGGACGCTACATCAACGTTATTACAAGAAATATTCCTGGCATCTCTTCTCTTAATCCAACTGTCCATTATATTACCAAATTTAAAGTCTATTGGCTTGGTCGATATTATTGTTTAAAGAGATCTGCATATTACCCTGTCAATAAAGAAGTTCTTTGGTACTCTCCTACACAAATAAATATCAAATATATTGTTGCTGAAACTATTCAACTCAGACAATCAAACTTTCACAACAGGCTCAGCGGTGCGGGCATGCACCATTCAGATTATTAATTACTACTACTATATGATATATAATGGCAGTAAGATTAGTAATGCTGAATGCTGCATGACAAAGGCTGGTCTGCGGCAAAATTTATTTCAAATTTTATGCTATGTAGAGCACCTTGCAAAAAACAATCTTCCTTGGATCATGAGTGGATGAAATTCAAGAAATGTGACTTACATGAAAAATTAGTCAATGAAATAAAAGTAGTACTCTAAAACTTTTTCGAGACTAACGCAAGTCTAATGTTTCCGTACTAGAATAATCTTTGAAATACTGCAGTGTAAATGCCACTAATGCCATTCTCAAAAATGAGTGCTGATACAATCTTAAAGATTCCATTCAAATCTATTCAAAAAATCTTTGAAATCTGGCGGAAGTAATATGCTCCGAACTCATGTGTGAATGCAGCTGTAACATTTTCGAAAATTATGAATACTTAGGACAAGCGACAAGCTCCTTAAAAATCTTCTAACAGTCGGCTATAATCTCTTCCAGGAAACGATGCAGGAGTTACGATTCTATCCTCTACAGTAAAAACAATATTTTTCATCCAGTACAGTAGAATTCTTTCAAATAGTGAACAATAAAAATCGGTCCACTATGATTTAACTAACGTAAGCAGATGGACAATTATTTGCTGAAAAGTGATGTTAAACACAAGCAAGAAGTTCAAACCGGTGATCCCTGAATGTAGCAGTGGCGCAAGCACACAGTTGTTGCAGTTACATTATATT